>NW_020170686.1:18574-21134 GCF_000524195.1 Echinococcus granulosus | reverse complement strand
AAACAAGAAATCGACTTGCAGGCCAAAAATAAAGGATAATACACTCTTATGAAACACTGATTAATACTAACGAAGGCCATAAAACGCATGTGAGGTGGGCGCTTTGGGGTGTATGCACACATTGTTAATTTTATGACTTCATGACTGTTGCACACACCCACAGGCAGTGATGACACAAGGAAGCAAACACACTCACCCTGTTTCGCGTTGCACGCATGGAATGCTCCTCCCAGCACATTTAACACTTCAATCACTGTGGCGTTCTGTGCACTGCCATTGAAGATGCCTACTCTCAAGATGGTTGGTGGTGCCTGTTTCTATCGGTGACCTATCTTTTACCTCGGCTGGATGTCAAACCTCGTCAGCCCACCGCCATCTTCCTGCAAATCCACGTGCACCAGTCGCCATGTCATCTTCTCCTGCAGCGAATAGGCTGGTTGGATGAGATGGTGGAACACAAATTGCACACGCTTTTACTGTGGTGAGAGGGTACTGCAGATGACGTGAATGAGAGGAAGCAATGGCAGTGTAGTGGCTATGACCAGCGGACGTTTAAATCGAGGGGATAGACTGATATGCTTATGTGATGTCACCACGTGTGTTGAAGGTGGGTTATTGAGAGGAGATGGTAGACGAGTAGTTGTGATGCCCTGGAGTGGACATTTTCGGAGGCTTGAGAACTCTGAAGTGGGTAGTTGTACGGGAATGTATCCATGTGGAGTGACGACCGAGTAACATATACGGCGTGTCGAGAAAGCATGCATGCGTGTGTGTGTTTGTGTGCCCACTGTGATTGGCCAAAGTCATTTCTTGTCATTGGAGTAGCAAAAGGCCCCCTAGATTATTCTTTTTGATGGTTTAGCAATCACAATGTGGCTTTTCTTTTTAATACAGACAGAATTCGTCTTAGCCTTAAAAGAGGGGAAACTCGCCACCAGCCACGTCCACACTCTTCCCCTGGTCCCTGTAATTCCAAATCCACCTAGTATACTTTGCATGTTATTATCTGATTTGGATTATGCTTACCGATAAAGAGGCTAGAAATCCCACCCCATCTCTCCCTTCTTTCCAATCGTTGGACACCGCTCTCTAGAGAAAATGATCTGAGTACTTAGACCGTTTGGATAGAACATTCTTCTGACTAATTGGCCTATCCTCTCACTCATGAGTGCTTCTGAGCACCTTCCCTTTTAGTAAAAATGTAAGAGAGATTTGTCTTGGACAAGTCATTCGGCAGGTTTACAAATCTGGGCGAACCAATGAATATCCATTTCACCATGTGTACACGTACACAAACAGCAAAAGAGAGATATAAATGGCAATCACTCGAGGTCAAAGGGTTGGGTGATTTAACGTTTTGGGAAACAGAGCTGGAGTGTCATTCTGCGGTAAATACTGACGTCAGGGGACAAAAAGTCGTCTTGCAACGCATCAGTCAGGCATCGGGCAATGTTTCGGCCGCTCTATGTGCAGGTGCTTAATAGAGGGGAGTACAAATGGGAGGTTGTAAAAGAGCGTTGTCATCCATCAGTGCATTCCATGTGGACACGTTCGATCTGACAGTTCCAAAGCTTTTTTTTGTTAAACGAGAGATGGAATAATCCATTTATCACCTATCATGTGCTAACCGTTGCTATCAATCTCCCTTGATCGGTCATCCTCCATTCATCATGCTCAAGTAAGTAAATGAATGATTGAGCCGTTTGACTTCATATTTATGTGACACTTGTCATAAAACTACTTCGGGTCCTGGCATGATGTGACGTGATGTGGTGTGAAGGTCTACAGCCATCACGTCTTCCCCGACTGCTGCGCAGCATTGATAACTGGCAGCAACCAAGTCAACACCACTGGTAAAGCACACAAGCTTCAATCACGACGCTGCATCTGACAGTCTGCTTCAACCGACATCGCATTGTGTAGATGAGGCTACATTGAGGGGAAAATCTCTGATCAACTGTCATACAGCTCCGATTTTTGATCCGTCCAACAAGAATGGCATTTATCTGATTATCGAAGATTAATGCGGTTGGCTGCAACCAGCTGTGCTTACCACCGCTGTCCAGTTTCGTACAGTCCAATGTACGCAGGCAGGCCTTTAGTGCCTGATAAAAGAAATTGACCAAGTCCAAATTGCTCCGTTATTGCCTTGCTTTTGATAGAAAGCATTCAGCAGCAGCATTCATTTGAAAACTGCTGCACCTCTAAAAGAGGTAATTCGCTTCATTGCCATGGTCTTTTTTCGTTAAGAGGGTACTCCCTGAATTCGCAAAGTAATGTTGGGTGACATTCGTTACCTTATCCGCTCCACTCTACTCCACTGCATTCTGCTCCACTGTCCATCTCAAATCTGTTCTACCCTCTGCTTACCCCACAGCTGCCCTTCACCCATCCATCTCGCACGTGTTGGCACAAGTGCGAGGTGAGGTGAAGTGAAACAAACCGAGTGGATACAAAAGACAAGGGAAACAAAACATCGTTACGTTGAGTTGAACAAAAAGTGGTGGGTAGAACCAGGCGCGGTGAGTGGAGCTGGTGCCCAGCATGACATAATGAATGC
>NW_020170686.1:16969-18474 GCF_000524195.1 Echinococcus granulosus | reverse complement strand
GATTACCATTGTAAGGTTTAATTTCATTGGTGTACGTAATTTGACAAACAAATTAAAAAGCGACTGCAAACGTTGAACTCAAAACGTCACATAATATTCAAGTAGGCACGCTCGCCAAGGGGCAATACATATACAAGAAAGTTTACACACTCTTCGAGCAAAATAACAGCTTCAAAAGGGCACAGATTTAACTCTGCCACCACCAATTTGCCTGAGGAATCAAGAGGTGCTGGCAGCTAAACTGTCGTGAGTTTTACCGAGAGCCACTTTACAGAGAAGAAGGCAGCCCCGGGAGGAACTGGGTGAGGTACAGCAGTAATCAGCCGATCTGCACGCCACGTAAGAGAAGTAGGCGACCTTGCCAAACATATACCCTGTTGAAGGCGCATCAGGAGGTGCTATTTGTCAACCTTGTGCTCTACCAAGCATGAAGGACGAGGAACGCACAGATAAGCAATTATAGCTACTTAAATCGATTTAAGTGGAATTAGAGAACACACAGGTGCCTGCCCGGTTTGAGCGACGAGAACGGAACCAGAGTATCATGCAATTGTCCAACGCCTTTGTACGCTCCGACTCCCCCTCCCTCAAAAAGGTGTCTATCACCTCCACAGTATAAACGAAATGCGTTGAAGCGTGAGTGATCTACAGGTGGTGCGCCACCTGTTCAATCCTCCCCAAGTCCTGATCAAGGGCTGACGGAATTATTCAGAAAACAGTAGCTGTTGAGGTATTGACGAGTTCGACATCCGCACCTCAACCCGATTCTTGACTTTTTCATAGTTCTCATCAAGACAGATGACGTTGGAGTCGCTAGCCTTCATAAGAAAATAGGCTACATCCATCTTCAATCATTCATCTAACGCTCGACACTTGGTTTTGATCACCTTCAAGCTATCCAGCAATAGTACCACCTTCAGACCAAAGTTGTGCGGAATGCGCGCATCAAAGTGCAATGTGCTGCCAATCAGGCTACTCACGTCTAGCCCTTCGATCAGCATTTTTGATGCTAGTAAGTTATAAGTCGCTTAAGCAGCATAGGTTTTCTGGACCACCTGCACTCGTGACATCTTCCACAGTGGCATTTTCCCGCCATCAATCTACAAAAGGACATAAACTGGGATACTTACTCAAAAACATTTTGTGAATGGTCGACATTAAGAGGCAAGATCGACCTCACACTCCAGCAAAGCACCAGTCATTAGGTCGATGTCGAAAAGGAAATGAATGAGTTCCCAACGTCGATTTTCCAGCTCGAGTGACACCTGATGCACGAGTTTTGTCTTTTCACCGGTCTCATCGTTCCGTACAACGAGATAGGATGGTCATAGAAATCCCTACAAATAACTCTAAACATGTACGGGGATTCTGCTTTACTCAGACTGATGTGGAGAAGCGCCAAAAGGAGTCCAAATATAAAGAAGGGCTTAGAAACCACCCCGTGTTGCAAGCTAATATGAATCGAAGCGCTCTTGACAAGAACGAACCATCCACAGATAAACTTG
>NW_020170686.1:15225-16869 GCF_000524195.1 Echinococcus granulosus | reverse complement strand
ATGTCTGAGCACAACACACCTGCAATCCAACGGTTGTAGCGGTAACCAGTGCATGTCGTTTGACTAATAGCAGTTGTGCCGTATGTAGAAGAGACGTGGAGGACGGGGATGATTAAACTCACTGCTACAGTTACCAACATCAGCTACCATCTTGCGCATGCTAAATTGAGCAAGTATTCCTTTCTATGATAAGCACCCGTCTCGATGCCTAGTCCTTCACATTTCTGCTTTGGAAATAACTGCTAAGATTAAAGTTCTGTAATTGGTTAATTGCACTTATTCCCGTTTTACATAAAATGAATATACTAATTAACTGAATGCCGCCTTCCACCATCGTCTCAGCCTCCACACCCCGCCTTCGGCCCACCGACTGGACCCATTCAGCTGCCATAACCAAGTGAGTGAATGAGCGGGAGGCTATTAAGGGTAGTGACAACACCAAATGTTAGGCGTGCGTCTTTCAGTTAGGTGGTGATCCTTGTCATCGGACTAAAAATCGGAAGGGGGTGATTTAAGGATGAAATTAGTAGAGACCCAGTTCAACAAAATTAATAATCGCACTTGCCTCTAAGAGGGTATGAAAATAAAGAAAAACAAACTACTTCCTCTATCATATTCGTGTTGTGGGGAGCAGTAGGAAGGCTCAGCACCTCTGAGAACCTCATCAATTTCGGCCTTTGTTGACAGTGCTAACTTAGTCTGTAAGGAGGTCGTGAAGGCGCTACATGGAACCGTCGAGAGTGACGAAGCGCTCTGCCCTCGAGCCACCAATATCCGTGCCTATGCGGGCGGCTATTCCTTTCTGTTACAAGCATCTCTCTCGATGCTGGGGTCATTCAGATTTCCATTTTGATTTTAACTAAGAAGATTGAAGACCTATCCGTAGTCAATTGCACTCATTTGTTTGATAAAGCTGAATAAACTCAACAACCAAATGCACGAATACTGCAAACTTAAGAAATAAAGCCGACGCCAACTTCTGGGAGGGGAAGGGGAAATAAGGAAATCTGACCTGCAATGCCAGTGTTAGACGAGCACAAGGTCAACCATGCCAAGGGCGACGGAGAGCAGATTACCGTAGACAGTGCGAGCTACGGTGGCGCAATCCTCGAGGTGGGACCGTCCTTCACGCGCAACCGCTGCAATACATCGCTACCACCTTTCACCACCGTCTCCAACTCCGCTCTCCGCTTTCGCCCCGCCGACTTCACCTGCCGAGCTGCCAAAGCGAGGTAAGCGAGTAAGAGCGGAAGGTTGTCAAGACCAGTGACACCACCAAAGGTCAGGCATGTCTTTCAATGTTGGTTGGTGGCACTTACTGCCTAGCGAGAGTCTAAGGGGGTTACATCAAGAAGGAAATCATAAAACCCTATTTAACTCAATTAATAATCTCAGCCAGGTCAGGAAGAGGATTAAAATGAAGGGAACAGAATCAATTTCCCTCACCATGCTTATAACGTGGAGAACAGTGAGGAGTCCAATACCTTCAAGATGCAGGGAAAACCAACAAGCATAAGTAAACAAAACGCCACCTGCAAATCAAGACCTAAAAAAAGAAGTACCGCAGTAAAACCATCATTTTAAAAGAATTATGAGCACTGCACAATAGTGCTTATGAATAATTGGCTAAGGGTGGAAAACGAA
>NW_020170686.1:13567-15125 GCF_000524195.1 Echinococcus granulosus | reverse complement strand
TCATTTAGACGAAGCTAATTCCTTCCCTGAAACAACGATTCGTTGCTGAGTTTAGGCTTCAATGATAGGTTTAGCACGTGAACACAGAAACCTGTCAATAGTTTGCAAATGTGCACCATTTCAGGTAACTTCAGCCTGAAAATTGGCTCAAAGCGAGAGATCTGAGTAGATAGAAAGGAGGCATTCGAGATGGGGGCAGCATCTACATCATTTACTTCAACAGCGGTCTTACACTACTGACACTCCCCATACGTTATATTATTCAAGAATAATCAAGGTGGATAACGAAGAAACCAAAATAAAAAAACAACGAATATAACAAGCAAAATTGTCTCGAGACTCCTTCCAGGCTTGAGCAGACCTTTGACCAAATTATTGCACAATTTTCAGTATGTTTCATGAAGAAGAAAAATGTATTGCCACCAAGTTCACACGTATTTCCAAAAGACGGCTCGCGAGAAGAAAATGAAACGATAAGACAGTACAACATCGATTCCTCATCAAAAGATCGCCCAATTGATGATGCAGAGCAAGATGACGTGAAAAAAGTAGTCAGCGTCATCCGAAGTGCACGATCTAATCGTCATGTTTAATACATATTCCTTTCTCCTATTAAATGATCCTTTAAAGCAACCTAACAAAATTCAAAGTGACTCAGAAGTTGCTCAAAATCCAGTATGTTTCATGAAGAAGAAGAAAAATGCATCGAATCACATCCTCAGTATGGAGAAGTATAGACCTGCCAGCTGCGTCCCTTGGTCAACTGTCTCAGTAAAAGTACTCAACAACTCTGCAAACAAACGCACGCGCGGTTTCCTCTTGTACGTCTTCATAACAGAAAGAGGGTCACTATGCTCTCTATTTTTTTCTCCTTGTAGAAGAGCCCTACAGGCTCTTTGTCAACCTCAATGGAAAAATAACCACCACAAATCAGATGATTTATTTTTTCCTGATGACACAAACACTTGCACCACAGACCCAACAAAAGCAAATATGTCTAAGATGAGGAACATCCTCCGCCCATTTTCATTCAAGCTTAGTCAAGCTATTTTCAATATGACTTGGTGCAGTCCACCGCTGTAAGGTGTTACACAACACTGCACGTATTGATAATGACACGTAGATAAGAGAATTGGGTACTTTGAAATAATGAGGGCATTGTAGGAAAAACCGATGTCGGATGCTCACCGGACATGGGGCATGAACTCAGAAGTGCTAAACGAACAAAGGAAGACAGGACGTCATGGTACTCTTTGGGAACATGGAAGGAGTTGTGAGCATGAGATGGCATAGGCTGCAGTAGCTGAGAAGAGAGAGGGTGCCCAGTGGTCAATGGGACGGGAGCAGCGTCTGCAATGGCATCGAGGAGGACCACGCATCCCGAGGGCATAGATGAGAGTTGAGCTCAAATAGATTGGCCAACGCGCCTGTCCACGTCTCCACGCTTCCACGCCCAACTTCTCCCGAAGGCGCCACTATTTGATGCTCTGATTCTAGAAGGACCCAACATAAGTACTACCCCATTAACAAACGGCGTCCGTACCAGCTGCATGGGATA
>NW_020170686.1:12009-13467 GCF_000524195.1 Echinococcus granulosus | reverse complement strand
TGTGTAATTTCTTAATGAGAAAATCAACGAGATTTTATCCAACCAATCTAATAACAATCCAAGTAAAAACCCGAAAACTTGTTATCTTCATAGTGCTTTTAACATTTCTGCATAATAGTTTACTCGGCTATGAGAAATAATTTAACTATTTTCTAATACAATGATTTGGGTTTGTATTTTGTACGTTGCTAATTCAGAGCCCTTTCATTGTAGTAAATTAATACACACTTTTCATGCTTGACCCATTGCAAATTAAAGGGCATTTTGTTAGGACGACTTGTACGGGAAGGACGTGATGGCACACACTTACACCGTTTGTATTTGTATCTTTCGTTAAAATTGATGTTATTTGAGCAGTTTTATCTGCTGTAATAAGAAATATATCACGGCACGCAGAACAGCTGCAAGGCTGCTGGCCTCGTTGAAAGGACGTGTCATTTGTTATAATGTAATGTTTAGCAAGCAATCAAAGCCTTACATCTAGAGTTAAACGATGTCACACAAAGTGATCTCGGCGATTAACCGTTGTGCTCATCATTGAAATTGCCCTTCGACTAGTTTTGTTTCCTTTGTTTTCTACTTAAGCAAACTTATTTTTGTTTCCGCATGATATGAAATTACAGGGTTACTATATGTAGCCATTTCTGACAGCATAACTATATCAATAGCTGTACTTCCATTAGCCACCGTAAAAACTGACATCACATCAGGTGCACCTGGAAACTATTCCCTTCAACACTTTGGCGCGGTAGCCTTTCTTCCGCATAATGAGCGTTAAATTCTGTCGCCTAATGCAGCACATCAGTGGCGCATTCTACCGAAAGACAACTATATAAGAGTGCGGAAAAATCACGCTTTTCATGTCAATGCTCATTATTACCATTCCGGTAAATGCAGCCAATAATACACACCTTCATAATGTCAAGCTTGTAAACCACTTACAGCCCCGTTAGGGTCTGCTATTACTTGCACAATATTTGTACAGTATGGGTAAGAAGAGATACCTAAACGCCACTTGTGTCAAATAAATGCGGACCAGCCACTGGATATTTGTTCGCTGAGTCGATAAAGCCACAACACATGTAGATCCATTTACGAAGAAAAATATAGGTTCTTTAATAGTAGTCGAGGTGAAATTATGGTCATGGGAAATGGGACGACAGAGTGAGAAAGTGTGTCAAGATATAATCCAGGACTTTATGCTATGAAGTTGTCTCAAAATTCGCCAGGTGCCAGGATTGGTGGTGGCGGCAACCTAAGTGCAGGTACAAGGAAGGGAAGGGGAAGGGGTGTGGGTATGCGTGTGGTAGTGGTTGTGGCGATTGCGATGATTGTGATGTTTGAATCAACAGTGTGAAGAAAGGAAAGTAGGCTTTGTGCTGGGTAGTGTGGTTTCAGTGCTTTTGGTGCTCTCACTGGAAGGCGTCAATGGGGGGTGAGGCGATGTGGTTGCCTTTT
>NW_020170686.1:9906-11909 GCF_000524195.1 Echinococcus granulosus | reverse complement strand
AAATATTACTAAAAATAAAAGTTAAATTTAAGGTTACAAATTTTAGGGTAGAAAGACGAGCTGATGCCAACTGGGAAGATCATGGGCTTTATTAGATAATCATTTCCTGCAGGATCTGAACGCGAACATCTTCGGACGAATTCTAGCATGCCCTGATGGAGAGATACGTGCTGAGTTCCCAGACCAAGCAAAAAATAGTTCATGTCATGCCATAACAAATGCCAACATTGTGAGTGCCTACTGGTATTCCTTTGAATTTATCGACGAAACACTCCTGCTACAGGTGGTCTCCAAATAAAGGCAGTGTTCCCTGAAATTTGAATTGTCAAATAGCCTTTTAATCCACACACAGATTACCGTCTTGCCTCATTTTAAAGTCTTGAAAAGGCCATTATTCCTTCTCCATTGTCTTTAGTAACAACTCATTGCATCTGCTTTTCACAACATCCCCATGGAGCAATTGTTCAAAAGACAGTAATTTGTCTTCATTGAAGGTTTTTTTATCTAAGACAATGAGCTAAAATTTATCTGCGCTTGACCTGCTCAAAAGTGCACTCCGCTTGCGTTAAGGTCACGACATAAAGGAGGGCAACACCTCATCTCCCTCCGCTAACAATGGGTGGTCGTGCATTTGTCGCACAAATATTCAAGTGAAATTGGAAGTCGCCTTCACACATGCTGAGTTATTTCACCAGGTATGAGTCTTGAATGAAAGTGCTCCTAGAAATCCCAAATAACGTAGGAATGCGATAGTCCTTTACTCAGCAAAACAAAAATTGTGAATGTAGGACTGAAACCAAAACACGGCGGGAACTATGTTGAAGCGTGGTTCCAAGCAGCATTGCAAAATTCACTGCACTTCTCCACGAAGCTGTTACTTCTTTGACAACGCCAGCACCAACAGTGACGCGAGCACGACTGAAATGCAAAATTAGGCATTATGACACAGAAAAGTCAACGGTATTGACAAAGGAACACTTGCACTCGATATTTTGTGCTTAGATTTCAAAAGTGGAGGTTTTCAAAGGCAACGAATCTAACAATTCTGCAAGTTAAATCTCAAAGCAGTTTATCTGTGCTATTTAGGACAGAGCTGGAAAAGAGTCGTAATTAAAGCAAACAGATGAATGGAGGGAAGCCTGTGCTTTTGTAACATGTAAAAACAGCCAAGTAAGCCCGGTTTATGAAACACGGGGTCACCAAACACAACTTTATTTATCCTACCACTGACGCTATTGGCTAGCGCAGGTCTTTTGTGATGGGAATAGGTAAGAATGACAAAGGTAACAGTCGATATCAGTTCAATTTACCTAAAACAGCCATTTGGTTCTTTTGTAGACAAATTTTACGTTTTTGCTTTGTAATGCCTAATTTTGCATGTCATTCTCACTCGAGTCAGTGTTGATGCTGATATTTGCAAGATGGAAACAACTTAATGATAAAATTGTAATGAATTTTGGAAGACTGTACGAAGCCATGCTTCTTCTGCCTTCCTCTTGCAAATAGTCTGTAGATCAACAATAAATATTCTCCTCAAATGTGAGAAAGTCACGTTTGATATCGCAATCAAGACACGTGGATAAATATCGCAATTATCAGTCTGAATGAACTAGGAGGCCAGTAGCATATCGGTGAACACCTTCCAAATACCTCTTTCATTTGCGCACTCAACTTCACAGAATATCATGGTGGATAACATCCAGGTTGCTCCATTCTGCGTATAAAGTCATGACAGTAAGCGAAGACGTCCACACTAACATTTCTACACAGAAAAGTGTATAGAATACAGGCGATCCGAAAAGATACTGCTCCCGTCTTTCGTTTTCGAATATTTGGCAGGTAACTTTCCTCTAAAGTAAAGTGAATTCTCACAGCTAGCCGTACCACTGAGTCCCAACATTTGCTTCCATAGACAAGAGAATAGGGACTTGAGGTTTGCTAACATCCACAGCCCTGACAAACACAATCAGCATATTATGGACATGCGATCCATCTATCCAACT
>NW_020170686.1:8507-9806 GCF_000524195.1 Echinococcus granulosus | reverse complement strand
ATCTACCCCGTACATGCCATAGGGAGCCTCGTTGAAATAAGGGGAATATCTCCTAATTCGTTTATCAGATTTCATAGGGGAGCCATTCATTTTAAGATGTGATATAAAAAGAAGGCCACTTTATTTTGAAACAAATACATCAAAACAACCTTAAAAAAAACTTATTTGATATATAGAACCACTTTATTACTGATAATAATGAACTAGGGAAGTGTGGAGCAAAGCGAAATCATGATAGTCGCCTGAGATGCCTGACTGCCCCAAAGCAATTTAGAGTAAAATCCTAAGTTGCCAAAGTGCTTGGTACTGAGGACAGTTCATACATATATGTAAAGTAATTTCGACGTACAGTCACGCTGATTTTGTTACATTTCTAGATTTAAATCTAAGAATTCTTAATAAACGATGGGAAGAAAAACTCTTTCTAATGGAATATAATTGCATTGCAAAATAGCACAGGTCATCACAAACCTGACCAAATTTTACTTTTGAAATTATTTAGGCTTACTTCGATTAAAAAGCAGACCTAGAATGGGGGTTTATAACTGTTCCACCACGTCCCCACACTACAATCCCAATACCATCACCTCCCAGCAAACATGCACCATGTGTGGTCATCACAATCCTTTCAGCAAACCACTCGCACCACAGCACACGGGTTCTTACATAACCAACCAGAGTGGGTCAGGGAATAATGCGGTTCTATATAGCCACGCTACTGCTTGACAATGCGATGCGGTTTACAGATTAGATAAACAGCACATAAAAGCCAGTCCTAATGGGGGGTCAAGTAAAGTCCTCCTAATCCGATGGTGCGTTACGATCAAGATGGAGAATGTGAAGGCTAACGCCATGTTTCCCTCGGAGTTTACGAATTTGCTCAACGGAGTAGATGATGCACAAGTAGCCAATGCAGACGCGCAAAAGCGATTGATTCAGAATACTTATGAGCGAAACCACCTCTATTAGTCACTCCTATCCGTTAAGGAGAATGCAACAACCGTACTTCACCTCTGATTCCTCGACACCTTGCCACCAAACTTACAAGAAATATGGCTTCTTTATTCCACCAATGAGCAAGCACTTTCCCACTATGCGTGTGATGAATCAGAGGTCTAATCGTTTACTCGGTACAGGCCGAATAGCAATGACCATTGAGCTTTACCCACTGAACAACTCCACTGTGTGAGAGCAACACTATCGCCTCTGATGAAGCGGTAATGACTAGTCAAAGAGCTGGAAGAAAGACATCTTCACATCCCCCATACACAAAGCAAGGCAAGACTTCGCGCCTCCTCA
>NW_020170686.1:7361-8407 GCF_000524195.1 Echinococcus granulosus | reverse complement strand
AGTCAGATTCACACAAGGGAGTATCTTTTGTGCCCACTCTCCACCAACAAAATAAGTCAAGCGGACGAAATTGACAAAACTGTCCGACATAAAATCGCACCAGACCTAAAGTAGAACATAAATTTTGAAAGGAGGAAGAAGGCTTTTATCAAATCCGCAAGACAATAAGAAGACGTAGAGTGGAGGTAAACTACCTAATCAAAAGTGCATTTGCCAGAATATACTACGACCTAGAAGAATAATAAGAAGGGTAACGCTTGCTCGGTGAGAATTATCTTTCATTAAATACATTCACGCAGATTCTGATGCAAATTACTGTATCACACTCCAACAACATCCAATATCCCTCATTCACCAGTAGCAGTAGATCCACGATACTTTGCGATAAACACTCCAACAAATGATCCCGCTCGTAACCATCAAAAACAAGTACTACGTACCCACACTCACACTAAAACCTGTTACACCTAACCTTTCCCAATTAGCTAAGACAATAATGCAAGTAATTGGCAGACTCATCAGAGTTAACTCTTTCTGCAAAAAAAGGAAAATAAGCAGCACGGTCCATTACAGGAAGGCAGAAATTCAGTTAACTGCATGGCTAAATGAGAATGGGAACCAAAATTAGACGCATCAATATTTGATAAGCACCAGTGCTAGGTGAAGGCACCTAAACAACCACCAGTTGCAGTAAACCATCGCTGGTCAACATCTGCACAAACCAGCAGACCGCACAAGAAACGGGAGTAGAAGGCGGACCCAACGAAGGTACAATTAACCTTAAGTCACCCACGTGAAATTCTCACCCAAAGAATTTCCAGTATCTGCTGCAGATACAAAAGACTACACCTAACAGCCAGGGGGTATACATCAACAAAGTAAGTAAATTACAGCCATATAATACGTAATGCACTACAAATATACATGAACATATAATTATGTGCACTTATAATTTCGCGAGTTCCAAACTTCTTCCTTCCTTCTTCCTTCTACTTCATCCGCAGTCTCGCCTACTAAACTAATTGGATTCACTTCTGTTACTAGCC
>NW_020170686.1:2657-7261 GCF_000524195.1 Echinococcus granulosus | reverse complement strand
CTGCAAGACAATAAGAAGACGTAGAGTGGAGGTACACTACCTAATCAAAAGTGCATTTGCCAGAATATACTACGACCTAGAAGAATAATAAGAAGGGTAACGCTTATTCGGTGAGAATTATCTTTCACTAAATGCATTCACGCAGATTCTGATGCAAATTACTGTATCACACTCCAACAATCTGAAAGACTTCCCTATACCTGTGGAAACAGAATGAAATGTAGAGAAACTACCTCAATCGCGGTGAAGCTAGGCGATGATCTTAACAATCAAACCAACAAATTGACACTTAGTCAAGCGATAACGTAAACTGCACGTCGACGTCTCCTTCGCCGCAAAATCTTGACTAACCCCGTTCGTGTTTGTTGAAATTACGACTGCTGAAGCTTGAATGCCCTTGTGAAGGATACCAAAGCTCTTTCTGTGCCCGCTAAACGCGACATATACTTTCATCGTGAATAATACAAAAAACTTGTATAATGCAACTGCCACCATGTAATTGTGAAGACTTCGGAGAAGGAGGGCAATAGCGATCTCTCGAAAAAAAGGACATGTAGAATGCACCCGTTGGGGTACTAAAGGCATCGCAACAACTCAAGGATTGGAACTCATTCTTACCTGAAGTTTTCGAAATTCAAATAAGAGTGTTTTGCACAAATGCCACATTTAGGGAAGCCCTGTGTTAATTTTTTTTATAAAAATGCTTTGTATCTAGGAGCCATGAAAAACCTAGCCCTCAATAACTTTGCTTCCCAAATGTATGTCCCATTAGTGTAATGTTAGCGTCAAGGAAAGATGCTAGCCATCAAATGGAAACTTAATTGACCTTGATTGTGAGTGAAGGAAATGGTGATGAAAGAAACCTTAATTTTAACCTGCAATAATTTTAGATCGGAATCCCTTGCAGTAATTCAAGGTTTAATCTTTACATTTGTGAACTGAAAGAAAAAGTTTTGGCGCCCCAGCCACCGCCCCACTTCCCTAGCTCTCTCTCTCTTCCACCAACATTGCACGGACCCTGTGCACTAAAGCTATGCTCGTCTACAAGTATAAATGGGCTGGTGAACTAGCATTCGCGGCTCTAAAATAAAAATGTGAGATTTTTACTTGCATATATTGCCTTTGACAGGTGGAAGGCTGGCTCGCCATTTAGATCATTAGAATAAACGAGTTGGTGAACTAGCTGCCGCATCTTCCTGGTGGTCGAGAACACCCCAAATCGGCTCCACTTATGGTCGCACACTAACCAACGACTTCTCTGTGTGTGTATGTTGATCGAAAAGATGGGATGCTCATTAAATAGGAGCATGGAGTGATTCAAAGAAGACGCTACTGACATTTTTCCTTCCGCTTTCAGCATCTGCACTACTAGATCAAATCAAAGGAATGACAAGCCGGGTTTCCGTTTGGAATTGCCCGTTTTTTTCCACATTATGTGGTTGGATAAAGCGAAATGAACACGAACAATGGACGTGTCAGCCATGTCATGACATGACAATTCTACAGACTTCCCTTTGAAGCCTGATCATTACTCGCGATAACACTGAGTGCTGGTGCTGCAATGGTCGACAACAGAAGCGGTGAGCGATAGCATATTGCTTTTTATTTAGATCGGGGTAGAAGATGGCGCAAATACTAGAATGCACTGTCGTACATGCGCAGTTGGTAATGATATTGTGAAGGTATCCCATCGCCCCGGCTAATGTGAGGCTCACTGGAGCCCTACAGGCGGGCCACATCGAAGACGGTCACCATAGTGGACGCCGACGGAGCTACAGGGCCTATTGCGAAGCAGTGCAAATAGAAGTCTTCGTCGCGGCAGACAGAGAGAGTTGGAAGTGCGAATTCAATGAAGCACGCCGAACCATGGCTTTCACTAAGAAGTCGACGATTCATGCAACTACGGTGGTGCCAACGGGCTAAAATCAGGGTCGCAAGTCTCCACTGACTTGAGATGAATCGCGTTGTTGAATTATCGCATCGCTATCAGGTGAGTATGTGGAGTTGAGTGTTGGGATATAATGTCTTCTCGCCTTAACGGAAAGTCAACATGCGATCGACTTCTTTTCTGGCTTGTGGGTTTGTTTCGAGACATTCAGCCTATTGCCATATGAGCAGCACATTATTTCGCGGTTCCCGAACACATAATCTACTTTGTCCCCACCCCAATAGGAAATCTTGCAATCGTCTTAGATGAAAGGCGACTGCCTAATTTTAGCATTATCTTCTTTTTATCTATCAGTTGTGTAACTACTTGATAAAAGGATGGATTTTGCAAGGTATATTCGTCTGCATGATTTACTTCATTGCGCTCATGTACAGTTTGCCTATGTGGTGGACGAAGTGGAGAGAATCGAAAATGCCTCGTCGCGTTTCAGCTTTTAAAATTCATATGCACGAAAATTCTAAATCTTCTTCGATCGACATGTCAAGTCACGATTTCGCAATTTCCACTGTTTGATACTTTGCAATATAGGGAGAAACATGGAGTTGTTTCATGCGCATGTGGTTCTCGCTTTCATGGATTACCACAGTGCATTCAACTGTGAAGCATGACGCGTCCTGTAGGCAACAGTTAGATTTCTAGATGTGGCTGCCAATTTGGAATGTGCTGGAAGGAAGTGCTATGTCTAACTTTAGTGCCTTTTGCTATTATTGTTTGGTATATTACCCACTTTCAGTAGGACGGCTCACACCTTATGCTAGGATTGGGACGCCTTTGCTGCCATCACCGTCGACCTGGGTGGAGAATGATTCCACCAACTTTGCAGTTCCAACTTGAACTGATGAGGCAGCTCTCACCTCCACTGGATCCTTGGACCTCTGCACATCGACCTTCCTTGCTGTAAATGGACAGCATTTCTGTCGGCATTGCTCTCATCACCATCATTGTCGCCACGCTTTTCGCACCTTCAGGTTGGCGACCCCCCCACACCCCTATAGGTTGCATACATCTTCCTCTGTTTCCGCACTTTTACCCCATTTCATCTCCCTCCATTATTGTCGTCTCCTCGTGTCTCCTTTTCTTTTCGCCAGAGTCAAAACTGTTCCAAGTGTAAAGAAGAAAGGGGAGATTTTCCCAACTTGTTTGTTACTTTCCCCGACAACAGGCACTGCTATTTCATCCCTAAGAATACGATTTAGTAGTGCTATCCTTTTTGCTCCAAATGTTGTTCTTGGTTTGCATCTGGGTGGGGTCGTGTAGAAGCTGACTTCGCCAGCACTGATGGCTTGAGTGTGAGGAGGGGACACCGAAACTAGAACAGACAAATGCTACGTACCATCGTCATAATGTAAACGCATACCATAAGGGCAAATGCATACGTGGCCAAGGGTGTATTTACAATTTCGTGGTCAATGGTGGTTAGGAATGGATTTCGGCGCATTACCTGGAGGCTCAATCATCCCACCTTCAGGATGCAGGATGTCTTCCTCTTTGTACTCTTCTGGATGAAGGGCAAAAGGGAGTGGAGGAAAGAGGGCAGGACATGGGAGATATTAGATGTGTGAAAGAAGAACGCTGCTTGGCCTGAGGCCGTGGATGTAACGCGGGAATTAGTAGATCTCACAATCGGTCACTTCGAGTGGAAGTTAAGGGGACCAGTCGTACATTTTAGCCATTCACATGGAACATGCTATTCCTGCATTGGAGTGTGTGTGTAGCCCCGTGTACCTCACTACTTCGCCTTCCACACCTGCTAATTAACTTATATCTCGTGCATTCAGGCAAAATATTTGCCTCTTTGCCTTTGAAAGTGAGGCGATTTTGAAGTAGGCAGTTTGAAAGCAGTTGGCTGTTGGGTGGGACAGAAGAGGAATTAATTTGAAAGTGAGGAGTTGTAGTTAACTGAATTGGTGGAAAAGTCATGGATGCGTGGGACGAAAGCGGAAGTGTCAATGCTGCGCTGTGCGTGCGGTACAAATTCTTCCGGAAAATTGTGCCACTACTTCAGTTGGGTGTGTCTAGGAAAAAGGACTACTACAACAATGAGTACTGACTGAATCAGATGGAAACGGAGATGCTGTTGGACGATTGACCGCAGTCGTAGTCAGATTGATTATTAAGGTGTGGTCAATACTACTTAAATGGGAAAAGCAGCACATCGTAGTGTATGGATAAGCCAATGTCAGATCGGATCGTTTTCGTCTACTCTCTAATGGCTTTTTCCTTTTACCGCCTTTTTTAATTTATTTTGCAAAAAGACCATTTAAATGTCATCACTGCAAGCAATCGTAGCCTCATCGAGGCCATTTAAACAGGCACTATTCTGAGGTGCATGAGAGTGGGCTAGCTAGTGTGGACGCAGCTGTAACAGCTGACATGCACCATATTTTGGTGAAGCATATGGTTACTAGACATTGATCTACAACGAATAAATTAGGCGGATGTGCCCTTAAGATGCACGACCGGAGATCGGAGAGAGAGAGATGGCAAAAGATCCTAGAAAATGCACAATCTTCTTGAAGTCCCCACCTCCCACTTTATCCTTTAAGGCTGTTTTGGAATTCTGTTTGATTTCTGTTGCCACCAGGTCCGTGGCAACGTCTCCACAATTGTGGTTTCAGCGACGAAAAGCATGCTTTCGCAGCTTGCACAAAGAGAT
>NW_020170686.1:0-2557 GCF_000524195.1 Echinococcus granulosus | reverse complement strand
ACCATCACCATTCAGCGCCCCTTAATCTACATGACAGGAAACCGAGCAAACTTATTGATTGCCCCTTGGAGATTATTGCTCTCCCCCATTTGCTGTTATTTTCGTAGAAGCCTTAAAGCGAATATCGACATTGGAGGTTATTTCAAGCGGAGGTAAATAAGCTGGTTCGGATCCTTTAAGTCACCCGGAAGTTACAGGAAGCAGCTTCCAAGTAAACTTAGTGTACTATCAGCCTTTTTGCGATGACTAGTGCATATTTTAGTAAGTTGTGAATTTGTATTGACAGAAGGATCTACAAAACATACCGCCTTAGCAATTTCATTGCACGCGGAAGCAGAATCAGGTTTGTTTAAGCAGAAGGCAGGGCGGTTTTGACCAAGCGCGCAGTACACCACATTCACCCCTCTTTCGTGTAAATGTGTTTAATTATTATCACAATGCTTCGACATTTTTTTGACTCTACGCACAGCTAAATGACATGGCCTTCAAATCGGACCAGAAGTTTCTTGCATCTTCTCTCTGTGCTAATAAACTATTTGCTACACTGCTGTGACATCATACTAACTTCAGAGAAGACTCGGGAAGGTGTGCTGCGAAGGCATTTACATAGAACTCATAAAATGTAAAGGGGACTAAGCGGAACAGTTTATAAACATGCCGCTTGCAATAAAAGGATGCAGCTGCATTTGCCGCGGGTTTCAGCGTTGTGCACTTCTCATACTTGTCTTTGCTCGGCATTGGAATGAAACAAATCAGAGATGACACTGCTTTAAGTGGCTCTATATTGATGTGGGGTGAGACGGGAGGAAATACTTCTTGGCTGGCCTTTGTAGTGCTGATATCCACATCGTAGCTGTATCTGATGGCCATCCAGATTTTGAAGACGTGCGTCTAGGTCAGTGATGCTGTCATTACTCGAATCCACAAGATCTTGTGTATCAATACCATGATGCAATTTAATGTCACTCCAGTTTTCATTACTTGAAGGTATTTTGGTATTTGATTGATTCCGCTTAATCGCACACTTTCACCCAACTGAGGGAATTAGAACTGCTATTGTAGTAGTTACCTTTGCAATCGTTTTTACTTTATGTGCCGCAGTTTTTATTGGTGGCAAAATTAATTCCCAGTGCTTCATCACTGGTAGGGCCATAGGCGGTGTAGATTGCATTGCGCGATCTCTTTCACTTTGTTCTCTTTCTTCTCCACCTCACTGCTTCCCTTTTTTCACTGGGTGTTATTTTGTCGACTTCCTGTGTTTGCCGACGTCCATTTACTAATAATTGCACCTTGTCTTGGTTCTGTGAGTTATTTTTCACAAGAAGCTCAATTTATTTCGCGAAATTGCCTCGAACGTATGAATGCAGGCAGGCAATCACAATGTGATTGCGTGATTTAGGCACCTATTTTAATCGCACTCGCCCCGCAACTACTATATAATTATGGGGTTTGGCTACATTCACACCTGCCTCGGGGTTATGATAGCATGGGCAGAGGTGAAACGTGATTTTTGCTCGTATTTTAGCCGTATTGGCGTGGCAAACTGCTAGATAAACCTCGGTTTCGGTGACATTGACACCTCAAGTGACCGCCGTGGCAGCTTGATCGGCGCGAAGGGGTGCGCTCCGCCACGCCGGGTCATGACAATGATTGGCTTGCCCAATCCTCCTGCCTGGTATCGATGACATGAGTGTGTGTGTGTGTGTTTGACTGGACGGGCAATCTTGCAGGCATACAAAGTTAATTGCAGTGGCCTCAAAGTACTGCACCTCTCAGTGATCGCACTGATTTCTCCAGCTTATGTGCTCGGAGTTCCCGAAAGAAAGTTACTATCGATACCATGGGCCCTAAATCACCTACCAAGATAGGAAACATATATTCAGGTTATGATGGACTACTTCACGAAAGTAATCAAGGCAGAACCCACAAGTGCACAAGACTCTGAAGCGGCCCCTTTACTTATATTCAATCGGTACATTTGTCAATGTGAAATGCTTAAAGTATCGCATAGCCATCAACGCCGTGATGTTTTATAATCAACCTTTTTGGAACTATGCCAGACATCTGCAAGGTAATGCTCACATGAAGTGGATGAATTCGCACACTGGTTGGGTTACTAAAATGCCTTACTACAGATACTCAGTTGGAAGATTTTGATATTAGGGTAGGCCGAGTGGTCCTCGCATACGGGACTGATGTCCAAACACCATTTGGCACTTCACTGTCCAAGATGCTCACAGGTGGTGAAATGAGTTAGGGTCATTATATTGTGAGCTCAACCAAATGACCGACTAACCGGATTATCATAGGTGATTCCCAAACCACCCTTTACCCGTGCCGCATTTAAGAGGTACGCAGCTCTTAAGCCCAAAGGACTTGACTTCTTTTGTACGTGATGGATTGCGCACTTTCGTGAACAAGAGTCAAACAATTGTGGTTCAACTAGAAGATGTGCAGGAACAACTGTGGCCTCGGCAACTTGCGAATGGGGAGAAAGATGCTACTTCATCCGCAGTCTCGCCTACTAAACTAATTGGATTCACTTCTGTTACTAGTC
>NW_020170687.1:21989-25913 GCF_000524195.1 Echinococcus granulosus | reverse complement strand
TATATCTTAGGGTCCGTGTGCGTTTACAGGTGTTTGTGCCAGTGTAAAATACAAGCTATGGAAATGCTGTCCATTGCAATCTAGATGACGTACTCTTAGCTCTTAAGCAATGGCAATGTGAACTCCTACTAATGGTTGCAACTTTCAACATTCATGTTACCTCATGCATTTTGTGGTGTGGACCCTATTCTGCATTAATACAACAATTTATGCAGCCTCATACACAGGCGATTAGATATGCTCATGAAGCAAAAATGTTTACATTCCTATAATATGCCATGTTATGCGGTGATTCAGATATATGCAAGGCCCAGATAAACTTAAAAATTGGCGCACAACGCGATCTTGTTTTACTTATTGGTTAGATTGGGGAAATTAGAAGCATTTCTTCCTTCTTCTTGCTTGTTGCTCAGCACATAAGTTCTACATCGGTGATGAAGAGGTGAAAAACAAAGGAAACAAGTTGAATGATGACTCGTCCGCAATTGTCCGATCATATCAAGTGCATTCTACTTTAACTAATAAAGATAACACGATCGTTCTTGTTTGAATTTTATGCTATTCGATGTAGTAAATAATGCTTTACCACATGCGTGCTTGCGTGTGCTTACATATCCACAACTCTTTACAGAACACCTATTTGTTTGATCACATACCTTCTTAAATTTTAACAAGCACGCACGAGAATGTTTCAAAATGTTATAATAATGCCGACGCAACGTTTTGCACAAGTATTAATAGACGGAAGAACGAGCATAGTCAATGATATCGCATGCCGCTAAAATATAAAATGGCTACATGTCTATGGATTAAAGTGTTTATCTACTTAAAACAATTTAATTCTGAACGGAATATCAATCCCTCTCAAAATCAAGTAAAGCATGTGTGCCGTAACCTCGTGTTTTTTATGAATGGATGTATGTATTATTATCGACTCAACGTCTCTTCGCTCAAAGATAACAAAGATTAATACTGAGCAGAGTGATGAGAAGGCTTTAAATTGAGTTACGAGTTCTGATTTACAAGATGTAGGGACTCTTATGTCATGATGACCACTGCTGTCGCTACTGCTTAAACGCGCGTTCAAATTAAGTCTCAACGCAACTTTTAAGCTAAGGAAGAAGAGGCGAGCAACAGCCCGATTTCTAGAATGGATATACAATTAGTCACAAGCATGGAGGGTTCCAAAAATCATGCAAATTACCCTTTTTTAGCTGCTAACTGTATACATGGCCATATTTGACACCGCATGCTTAACTAACTCATTAATAGCAGCTTAGATCTATCTGTTTCCAATGCCTGATTTTCCATTTTGGTACACCATCCTACATCTCAACTTACTACAGCAATATGCACGAAAATGTCATTTCTGCTCTACCATCTAACAAGCCATGTTCATCAGAAGAAAAGGAGATGGCTGTTGAAAAAGAGATTTCATTAAAGTACAGTATTGCAAGGAAACAGAAATGGTGAAGTTTATTATGAGTCCAGATACAGTTTGGGGTGCTATTCTTAGTGTTAGTTTTCCACACAGCATGAAAACCATCCTGTATTTTTCGGAAGATACCTTAATTTGCTGTACTACTAAAGACATGGCAGCCTTTTCGCTACCAAGTAAAAGCGTGCACGATATTTGCAATGCCCTACTCGAAGCTGCAGATGAACCTGGTGGCCTGTGCGAACAGCATAGCCACGTAACCGACAATGGAATGAAAGATCTTCGGGAGCTACTGGGTAAGTATGGTGATATATTCCTATTACAAGGGTCTAACCAGAAAGCATCAGACGTTGTTGTAATTATAGTCGACGCCGGCGAAGTTAGATTTGTTTCGCAGCCACTCAGATGCATACCACGCATTGCTGGAAGAGGTGTACCATCTGGTGAAAGAAATGACCAGAGGCAAATTAACAGAGCCACTACAGGCCCCATGGATCGTACCAATTCCTCTAGTAAAAGGACAAAAATCTGCGGTTGCGCGGTTGTCAAACTACCTACGCTGGTCAGCTTGATTCTTTATTCTAGAATTTAAATCGGTGTACTAGTTAGTGGAAATGGCCGAAGCAGACTAAAAGATGGTTAATTTCAACTCGTGGATCCTCAGAACTAATAGTCACATAAGTCATTAAAAAATGGCTCTTAAAGGAACTCTGTTAGATGCAATTTCCACGATCCTCACCGGTTGCTCGGAAGATTATAACGCTTGTTGATATCGATGAAAGTGATGGCAGTGGTGCTTTGTGTAGTTGGTAATGAGGGTGCTTGGACTTCTTATTCATTTACTTCTGTGTTGCACTCCACAACATCCTTCTCCTCCTGCAACGTTCTCAAGTCAAATTCATTTGATCAATTGGCCGAATCCACATCAGCCGAGGCTCCGCAGTAGTCAAGAGACTAATCAAGTGTGATGTTTGCAGAGCTGTGGCACGTTTATCAGTACGTTGTGTATGCGCACTTTTGCAGCAAAACCGAAATACAGGGCGGGTTTGAGTAGCAAATTAGCACTACCAAACGTATCGCTCAATGGCAAGCTGTAGGATCTGTCATGGCAGACAGTTTAAATATAAAACAAAGTGTAAATCTCTGCAATGGATAAAAGTGATGAACATTAATGCTCTGCTGCCATCATAAAGCAACTGTGTCAGCACGCATGTTTTCGAATCCTTTCTACTGCTTCAGCTCATTCCAGACCCCACCTGCAGAGTTTATCCCTCCAATGTATTGTTGAGAGGGAACGTGGGTACCTCGATCTGTTATCAGTTAGCTATTCGTTCGATGGCCAAACTTTGACTTACTCAACTGCCTTTGTTCATCCATCGTCCTTTTAAGCATCCCATGTACCTGTTTTACCACGGAAAATGGTGAGAATGCACAACTTCTCCTCTAGTCTATAGGCCAAAGCCACCCTGAGTGTGGACACCTGTGTATGCGTTGATATCTTTTGATTCTCTTGTTTACCCCATTGTCCAGGTTCATATTTTTCCTTACCAACAGCCAGATTAACTGCAGCACCACAGATACGGGTGGGAACGCATAATTTCTCTGTTAGTAGTTACAGGTTGGTCAAAGTCTACTGTGTCATTTGACCCTCCATTTTTTAGCATCCTCGACAAGACCTTATCCCCAACGAATCGCTCCTTACTCCATCCACTCTCCTTCTGAATTGATTTAGACAGTGAGTAGAAAGAGGAAATTAGGAGCGAAAATGACATGAACGAGTAGTCCTGAATATGCAAGAAATCATCCAGCGATAAAGAAAGACGTGAAGGGGAAGAAGTGTGATGAGAAGCACCAGGGAAGATGGAGGCAAACTCTAGTTTAAGTCACAGGAATATTGAGAAACTAGCCCGTCATCAACATTAAATTAGTTCTTCGTCAAGCAAACTCAAGGACAGGCAATGATTAACCCACCCATCTGGGAAGGGCTATTGTGGTGTGACACCTCTATATCTCATCACGGGCTAAAAAATTAGGATAATAGAATTTTTTACATGCCTAGAACTGCCTTGAGACGTAATCCTTGTGGCCAATTTTCTACGTAGCACCAAAGCAGTTCTGAATTTTGCAAAAGGAAACTTTTTCACCCATCATGGAACGGAGGCCTCAAAAGCCCTTTTTTTAAAAAAACAGACTCCGGTGATATTTGTAATCCCCATCCAAAGTTTCAGCTATACCCATGAACATCTTAAACAACCTCTGGGTGCGGTCTACTCTTCTTACCCACATCGATAGAAAAAGAACTCTCAGAGCTATTAGTTAAGTAGGGGAATACGTTTTCATAAAAGCATGTTAAGATGAAAGGAGCATACATTGCAAAAATATGATGGGCACCGGCGAGCCTTGACCGATCTGGTAGCCACTCAGACGTATGCCACTTCATCTACCAGAAGTAAACCCATTAGTTGGAGAGGCGAACAGAGAGTAAG
>NW_020170687.1:20529-21889 GCF_000524195.1 Echinococcus granulosus | reverse complement strand
TATGGCCATATTTAACACTGCATGCTTAACCAACTCGTTAATAGCAGCTTAGATCTATCTACTTCCAATGCCCGATTTTCCATTTCGGTACACCATCCTACATCTTAACTTACTACACCAATATGCACGAAAATTTTGTTCTTGCTTCACCACCTAACAGGCTGTGTTCATCAGAAGGAAAAGAGGCGGCGGTAAAAAAGAGATGTTGTTCAAGTATAATATAGGCAAGGAAACAGATATAGTAGAGTTTATTATAAGTCCAGACAGGGCTTCGGGTGTTATTCTTAGTGCCAGTTTTCCAGGCAAAACCAAATCCATCCTGTATTTTGTAGAAGACGCCTTTATTTACTTTTCCACTGAATACATAGCAGCCTGTTTGCTACCAATGGAAGCGTGTACGATATTTGCAATGTCCTCTTCGAAGCTACGGGTGTACCCAGGAACATCCTCGACGACCTGTGCGCATAGCATAACTACGTAAACGATAATGAAAGTAAAGATCTTCGGAAGCTACTGAGTAAGCATGGTGATATATTCCTATTACAAGGGTCTAACCAGGAAGCGTCAGACGTTGTCGTAACTATAGTTGACACCGCCAAAGCTAGATCGGTTGTGTACCCACTCGGATGCACACCACACACTGCTGAAAGAGGTGTACCATCTGGTGAAAGAATTGAGCAGAGACGAATTCATAGGGCAACCAAAGTCACCATGGATGATACCAATCCCTCTAGTAAAAAGGACAAAAATCGGCGGTTGTGCGGTTGGCAAAGTACCTACATTGGTCAGCTTGGTTCCTTATTTTATAATTTAAATCAGTATACAGGTTTGTAGAAATGGTCGAAGAGGACAAAAGATGATTACTTTCAACTCGTCGATCCTCTGAACTAATAAATCGTCATATAAGTTATTGGAAGAGGTACTTTAAGCATCTCTGTTGGATGCTATTTCCACAATCCTCATCGGTTGCTCACATTACAACGCCTGTTGCCATCAGTGAAAGTGACGCCTGTGGTGGTTTGCGTGTAGTTGGTATTGATAATGCTTGGACTTCCTACTCCTTTGCTTCTTCTAAGTTTCGCTCCACAACGTCCTTCAGCAATGTTCACATGTTAAATTTATCTAGTAAATTAGCATCACTTGAGGCCCCACAGCAGTCAAGAGACTAATCAAGTGGACTGCTAGCAGAGGTGTGGTACGATTCAGTACGTTGCATAAGTTCACATCTGTAGTAAAACCGAAATGAAAGGCAAATTCAAGTGAAAAATTAGCACAACCAAACGAACAGCTGGAAGGCAAGCTGCGAAATCTGTCATGGTGGACAGTTTAATGTAAGAAAAAGTTTAAATCTGTGTAATGG
>NW_020170687.1:18521-20429 GCF_000524195.1 Echinococcus granulosus | reverse complement strand
AATAAAATAATAAAATCAATACTCTGCTGCTGTCATAAAGCAACCATAGATCGCGGTGGTGCTTTACAGTGAATTGAATTGGTGATAAATGAATTCTCAGCAGTGTCGATCCTCGCAAAGGCGAACCCATTTTATTTCAGAAGAGCTGTGGAGATGATTAATAAAACATTTTTCTCCACCCTATCGTCCATCCTTATACGTTTTTCTTTTTTTAGTAGCCTGCTAGTGCTCAACACGATAATAGCCAGGCAATGGCAACGGGGCAGAGAAGCACAGAGGAGTCTGGGGGAAATAGCAGGTGTAGCGCAGGTGGCACAGCTGTAGGCATTCATGCAAGGAGGCAATGCGCTTCCTCGTCATGGCGTAGTAGACTGGCGACAGTGACATCAGCGCCTGCACTCTTAGTACTTCTCCACGTTTTCCATCTCATCATAGGATGGGCCTCCTCCCCTCCCTCCATTTCTCTTGCAGAGTCTAACAGCCTTAAACAGCATCGTGTTTTGGGGTATAAGAGTAACTTGGCTCTCTATTTTTGCAGAACCTCTTTCTGTATTGGTCTGTTTTAGCTGTCAGATTATGGCCTAACAAATCGCCGTTTTCAGTCATATTTTTAGGCAGTTATCTTACCGTCAATTTCAAATCATTTACTTGTCTCAACAGCTCTTCTGTTGAGGTCCTCACGGATACAATCATGCAACGTGAAAGAATAAGTCTATATAAGCTATCCCTATTATGAGCTTGACTCAGCCTCATGAGAACTACTAGTCTGGAAGTGGCTTCGTTATTAATGTGAAGAAGAGTTAAAAGACTAGTAGCACAATTTTATTCACCAATGCAATGATTGGACATGTTTGCTCATAAAGTAAACACTGCTACTGCATGATATTTGTCATTTTTAGTGACCCTTTGAACATTTTTCCTTTGGCCGCCGTATTAGTGTTTAAATGGTATAAAATCTTGCTCTATCTCTTCCCATAAAAGAAACATTCCAACGCTAGTAGATTCGGGATGAGTTCATCATTTAGGTTATTTGTTGCCAAGGTGCATTTGGAAATCTATTTAAAATGCGCTGCTTAGATTTGGAATAGAGGAAGATCGAAAGGCTTATGTGCCGATCACTTTTCGTCAGGTCACTTGTTCATCATTTTTATCACCAATATTTCTCTGCAATTTCCACTATGGAATAAAATTGTTATGCACTAGTTGCAATCTAGAACATTGACGGAAGTTACCTCTCACTTTTGCAAACACCTTCTACTAATGGTCCACAAATCGTAAAAGGATGATCCACTTGCATGATTTAAAAAGGGGGACGTAAGTAATGAATTAAGATAAAGCCATTTCTCTTACTAAGTATTAAGGGTTGAGTCACCAAAATTCTGACAGATATCACCAATTTCTATCCAATCAAATATCGTTAATTCCGGTCCTTATTCCTAAATTTAGCAATTTAGACATCCAATGCAAGTTGGTGGTGCATATCAAACTTATGGCCACCACATTCTTTTTTTCCTATTTCCGCAAATCCATCTTTTCCCATAGTACTATCTTAACTGTAGTACGTGGTTGGCAAGTCGACCCTAAAAACCGCTATTTCTTCAACTCAGTGACCACACCTCAGTGGATTAACAAATGCAGGTATTTGAAAAAGTCTTTAAACGCTATTTGACGTACTAAAGAATTAGGATAAACAATGTCTGGTTAAACCGTATTTGCGTTAAAGTGTAGTCTTGACGACAAACAGTGTGCCGACAGTTTAACAAACAATTGTGAAAAATTAATCCATTCTGCATGCATCGATCAAAGGTTTGATTTTAAAACTGAATCTGTCCGCATCTCACTTATGTCCGCACTCATTTTACCACTAACTGGGTTGTGCCTCGTATTTTCTTGTTACTTAAGTGGTGG
>NW_020170687.1:17059-18421 GCF_000524195.1 Echinococcus granulosus | reverse complement strand
CCATTCTTTGACAATGTTATTTTAGTAAGTTCCATTCATCTTTTATTCTCTGTATTCTCTCTCCCACTTATCCACCTGCATTTTTGCCACAAGGCCTCAATAGCAGTAATACTTTAGGCTGTAGGCCATGCTGGACGTAGACTAGACTATGCAACACTTTACCGATGACTGTAATATATTTTGCATCTATTCCTTCCTTATTATGTGCTAGCACTCATGTTTCCCATTTCTTTCCATCGCTTTAGCTCATCCCAGACAGCACGTGTTTAGTTTATCCCCCCAATGTACTCTTGAGAGGAAAGGTGTGTACCTCAATCTGTTGTCAGTTTGCTATTCGTTCAGCAGCCGAACTTTGACGCCCTTAACTGTTTATGCTCTTCTATCGTCCCTTAAAACAATCCTTCCACCTGGTTCACCACGGAAGATGGTAGGAATGCACAACTTCTCCTCTAGCCATTAGGCCAAATTCACCTTGAGTGTGTGCGCGTGTGTTCACTTTGTTTCTCTTTGCTTTATTTATCTACCACATTGTCCAGGTATGTATTTTATCTTTCAAACAGCCAGTTTAACTAGGGCATCACGAAAACGTGTATCAATGCATAAGTTGCTCGCCCTAGACAAGACCTTATCCCAAACAAACCACTCCTTACACCATCTGCCTTCCTTCTGGATTGATTTATACAGTAAGCAGAAAGAAGAAATCAGCAGCGAATGTGACAGGAACGAGTAGTCCTGAAATTGCAAGAAATCATCCTGAGATAGAGAGATACGTGAAGGGGAGGAAGTGCGATGAGAAGCATCAGGGAAGATTGAGGCAAACCGTGGCTTATGTCGCCGAAATTTGGAGAAACCAGCCCGCCATTAGCATTAAACTAGTTCTTCGCCAGTCGGCCTTAATTCGAAACAGGCATTTGTAATCCATCTATCTGGGAGGAGCCATTGTGGTGTCACATCACTATATCTCATTGCGGGCTAGAAAATAAGGATAATAAAATTTTCTGTGAATGTAGGAATGCCTGGAGACGTAATTCTTGCAGACAATTTTCTGTTGCACTAAAACAGTTCTGAATTTTGCAAAAGGCAGCATTTCCACACACCATAAAACTGAGGCCTCAAAATGCCCTTTCTTTAAAAAGCAGACTTCGATTATAATTGTAAAGCTCGTCCAAAGTTGCAGCTATGCCCATGAACATCCTAAACGGCCTCTTGGTGCGGCCTACTCCTGTTTCCGACATCGATAGCAAAGAACTCATAGAGCTACTAGTTAAGTATGGGAATATATTCTCAGAGTAGGATGTTAAGGTGGAATGAGCACACACTGTGAAATATCGGATAGGTGCCGGCGAGCCTTGACCGATCTAA
>NW_020170687.1:14640-16959 GCF_000524195.1 Echinococcus granulosus | reverse complement strand
AAGACGCAGTAGATAGCTTCTGTCCTTGAAATGAAGATTTGGTAAAGCGCCAAATTTACCCAGATAACAGTTCGCCTAGGTAAAATTCGTGTCCTCTAACCACTCATTACTTCTCATTCCCATCGATGTACTTTGCTCGGTCGCTCTGGTAAATGTGATAGGACGTAGGAAGGCATAATGAGATTTCTTCTTGAATCATAGAAAACTGCACAGCCGTGGCCATGGCTATGGTCATGGACATGGGCATGACTAGAGCTGCAACTAAACATTGTATTGGCGTTTAAAGTCTCAGACACAAATTAGGCCTAACTTGAAATTGCAAGCCATAGTTGGAGCTTTGTAGCCTAGAGAGCTTGAGTATTTTAGCAAGTGGAGTTGAACAAGTGCAAATAAACACATATTCTCATCTCAGTCAAAGAAAATAAGAAACAGTTCTCTTCACCATGTTCTGTAATGGTAGATATTTAACCTAGCAGAAGGGATAAAAGGACAAATAAATACTGGTGCCAAATCTAAACCAAAGCAACTGTTGCTTCTTTGGACATCAGACACTACACCACCATAGATCATGCCACACTACATGCGGAAGGTGCTGTGATTGATTCACACACCCGTCAATGGGGAAGATTTTAATGACTGACCAACGCTGTGAACCTTGCCCTACAAGTCTACGCTATAATCCATTCCGCAATTCTATTTGCTCTCATTACCTCACTTCCTCTTCTGTTCAACCTAGCGGTTGTACCCTTTCATTCTTCATCACTTCTTTCGTAGAAGTTAGGGGTAAGTCATGACATCTCTTCCCCTGTTTTCATTGTAATTTCTTTTCTCCTTTTTACATTTCGCCTTCTCTGTTTACCTGCGCCATTCCAACCATTGTCTCTGATGGTGG
Organism: Echinococcus granulosus; assembly: GCF_000524195.1. Taxonomy (NCBI): domain Eukaryota; kingdom Metazoa; phylum Platyhelminthes; class Cestoda; order Cyclophyllidea; family Taeniidae; genus Echinococcus; species Echinococcus granulosus. The sequence goes on along the minus strand of NW_020170687.1, from coordinate 16,067 downwards.
TCATTTCAAATGGACTTGTAAAGGGAGAATTGTGTGCCCACAGTAAGCGCGCCGGCTTCGTGTTCGTTTTTATTAACAGTTATTCGACCTGATTTCCCAAACCGTGTTTGTAGCTGTTGCATTCCTTCTCGCATTCCTTCTGCCTTTATCTCTCCCTTTCCATTCCTTTTCTCTACTCATCCACTCCCTTTCCCCTTTTTGCTAAACGGATATCGTTCTTCAACTCCCTCAGTGTGGTCCAGTCACCCCCACTCTGCTCTCTAGCAAGTGGCAAGAATTTGTGCAGGCACCGAAACAGGAGTATTCACCAAAAACTTGCATTTGCCAATTTCGTATTAATGTTTGAAGGTATTCACCACTTCATTTTCGCCATTCATATCCCAATCAGCCTTTTGCCACTCCATAATGCATTTTTCGAACCTAGACCCAGCAGTAGACATACTAGGCCACAGTTATTTGCTCAGCATCATTTGCTTATTGTAGAAGCACGGTATTAAATTAAGCTGGACTAGGTTAGGCTTGGCTAGGCTAGACCAGCCTTAGCCATTTGCTCTATTATTCATGCTTCATAGCTGTTTTCATGTCCCATCATTCAAGTGCTGCTTCATTTGCTACTCTAAATCGGCTAGAAATCGCTGAGGTCAAGTGAGGCTTTTCAATTTTGTCTTCCAGATATAAGAGCACATTGTACACGAATAGGGCCAAGTGATATATTCCGATTGGCAAAGGAGGTGGAGCCCTCATGTCTCCTCTTTCGTGCCTAACTTTCAGTTCAATGCCACTGCTATGAGTGTCTCATTCTTCTCCCAATCCATCACCAGACCTTACCCCTACTCAACTCTCTATTTCGCCCAACAGATGCAATCTCATACATTTACCTTCCTTCTTTGCACTTTGGTGAGGACGGAATTGCTTCCTCCTCCGCCGCTTATTTGGTTTCCTCATCCTGACATCCTCCGAAGCCAAGGTTGCTTCTCTCCTATTTTTTCCTTCTCCTGAGCCATTCCTTGCCAACGTTATTTTGGTGAGTTATATTCATCTTTCATTCTCTGCATCCTCCCATTTATTCACCTGCATTTTTGCCACAAGGTCTCAATAGCAGTAATAACTTAAGCTGTAGGTCATGCTGAAAGTAGATTAGACTATACAACACTTTACCGATAACTGTATTATATCTTGCATCTATTTTTGCCTTATTGTGTGCCAGCGCCCATGCTTCCCATTCCTTTCCACTGCTTTAGCTCGTCCCAGACAGCACATGTTTAGTTTATCCTCCCAATGTACTTTTGAGAGGAAAGGTGTGTACCTCAATTTGTTATCAGTTTGCTATTCGTTTTGTAGCCGAACTTTGACTCTCTTAACTGTCTATGTTCTTCTATCGTCCCTTTAAGCAATCCTTATACCTGGTTCACCACGGAAATTGGTAA
>NW_020170687.1:10591-14540 GCF_000524195.1 Echinococcus granulosus | reverse complement strand
AAAACAACAGCCTCGCTGCGTTCGCACCACTTTGATCTATGCCTGCAGGTTTTTTGGGAGAGAGGGAGGGCATGGGTCCTTTACAGACCATCGGAGGGAGGAAGTAACGCACATCCTATTATGATAGTCTACTTCACGAGGACAGAAAACTCTAAGTCAATTGGCTTAGTTTTCTTCGATTGGCGGATTTGTTAACGCGGAATGCTCGAAACGATGTAGGGCAGTTAAAGCCAAAGTTTTGAAAGCTAAATCTTCAACAAACTATGTAAGAATTACGAGATTTCCAAGAAACGCACCGCATCTACATAAGCGTAAGTCAATGGACAGGTGGCAGAATCCAAACCCACAGAAAAATCTACAAGTTTAAGTTATTGCCAGCAGTGATTGGCTTGGTAACCATTTTAATATTTTGAATGTTTTCTAGCATGATGATCGGCTTGCCGTCTCTAACAACTCCTAATGCCTCGTTCAATCAAATCTCACCATGGTTTGGTTTTGCCAAATGGTAAGTTAGAATCAGCCTTTAATAACTGCAATTGACTAATAAATGCACATCAAATTGTGCAATTTTTTACAGTTAGTAATAATTTATATGTTGGCGTGTCGATTATTTACCGGAGCGGTTAGGCAGCAAGCTAGGTTCATCCGCTGAAATGATCCCAATGCAGTCAGTGCAGCCATGGCAGAACAGACACTTAAATATTTTTTATTTCAATTTTTTAGATAGATAATTTTTCAGGACTTTTAATTAATAAGTAAACTGAACAAAATTAAAATACTTTACAAAATACATCATCAAATATAACGAAATCTTGGTTTACTAATTAAGTAAATAGACACTAATAACAGTACTTTTTAACTGTGGGTTAGACTTTTGGTGTCATTGAAAGAACGGTGTTTAAACAAGTGCCCAAGTAGATTCATGGAATTGAGTTCACCTTGATTAGGATGGGATGCAATGTAATGCCCCTTTTACTTATCTGCATCCTCATCGTTTCTATTATCTGGACGACATTACCCTAATGTTTATTTGTTAATTATAATTTCTCGCTTATCACCGGACCTGCTTATAATCTACGGCCTAATGGGGTACACATTTAGGTAACGGAAATGTGATGAATGTGGATGCTTTAGCTTTCGGCGTTTAAATGGCTTTTCAAAAGGAACGTATGTAGAAGAGTGGAAATGGGCTGCATTCACCTTCCTACTTTTAAAAAGACCAGAATGATGACCGTTAATTATTTCATCTACATAGTCGTGCAGACATACTCCCGCATTTATTCGCATTTTCACTATAAAATATCTCGAAATCAAGAGACAATTTTAACTTTATTGTTAAATCTGATACCGCAATTGGCCACGGATATCCACCTCATTCTTGGTAAATCAAATGCACGTTAAATAGATAGACGATAGTCAGACGGGTAAACGGACTGATAGTTGATGACCTAGCAAAGTCTAGTGTTGACAAATTAAGCTATTCATTTTATAGCATTTTGGGATTAAATATATGTTACCTAAACAAACGTGAGTAGTAGTAAATCAATTTTCATGCAACACACTTTGACTAAACACAAGATTTTCTCTTCCTCAAATAATTTCGCAACTGCTAATGTGTGTATTGTCCAGGATCAGGAGTTATGCGTACCAACTAAATGTCCACATGGACGATTGCGCTGTTGTTAGTAAAGAAAGAAACCACTGTTTATGGTAGGCGTATCACCCTAAAATACAAATTTCAGAGAATTTCGTACGACTAGACATCAGTGGGTTGTAGGCCTACTTTAAATGTTACACGTTATTCTACGTACGTACACGCTACTACTGTTGTTTTTCCTTTAAGGATTGGCATGTGAATTGTCCAATGCCATCAGTAAGAGCAGCGTTTCTCGTTCTGATAGAAGCAGAGATGAAGAAGAGGAAATCAAGGCGCTTACAGTCACAGTGACCATTCCAACCTTAAACGATTTAATTGATAGCTCAACCAGCAAACTAATTGCAGTTCTATCATTTACACGTCCATTATGACTGAAACACTTTAATACTACACCGAAAAACCTTGAGATCTGTTACGCTGAACACATAGAGCTCAATTCCAACAAAAAGTCCGTTTAGTTTGATCCTACTGTGCGTAACTCCATCTTCTTACCCCGATTTTTGGCTAGAAATCCTAGATCAGGTAATAAACGAAAAGTTGCAAGGGTTTTATAATTGGGATTTTTCTAAAAAGAAAGCTCAGGCAATCACAGCCTCCCGATTCCACCATATGTAACATGACATCGTAAGTGGTGGATAGGAGAGAAATTTGATACTCGACATTACCTATACCGAGTGGTCATGGTGAGATTGCGCAAACCGAGATGTCCGGAGCCAAACCAGTTTTTGACGAGTTGTGTGAATCAAGACATACTCTGCTTTAGATAATCAGGGAGTTGTCACTAGATGACCTGCTATTACATAAAGTACACTTCACTGATTGCCCGTCAAGCACATCCTCTCAGACGACATTAAGTCAAACTGTGTAGTGACAATTAGTTTGCCATCATCACAAGAAGCACCACGAGCGATGATTATAATAAATGCTCAGGGCAACTATCGCGTCATCCAACACCAATGTCTCTCTTCACCGGTGCATGACCCACTACCAAATGCATATGTGACAGTTGAGGTAGGTGGGACATCTGACTCAAGTTTAGCCGAATCTGTAACAGATCGTTGAAGCATCAGCGTCCTGCTAACTAGCATGCCTTCATGCATTTAATGTCAGAGTCTGACACTCACAGACAAGGCTCCTCTTTCTTCACATCCATTTTATCCTGCTCATAAACATCCTAAACTTTTCCAGTCACATGATTGACGGACAAACTTCTTGGCCATAGAGACTATCATGACTTCTCATCGACTTGGACCAAGTTTCGCATTGTCATCAGAACAAAGTAATGCTTTTACACACAACGACATTTGTTGACGTGATAAGCGATATCTAATATTTCACTCGTAACCTTTTAAAATCTCCTTCCAAGTGACAAAAATATGCTACGTAATCACTCCGTTCGTGATGTCATTAAATCCATTTATTTTCTGTGGTGTGCATTTACCTGTTTTAATCACGTCATTACCTAGGCGGCACATGATAATAAAGATATTACACCACACTTCCAGATTCCTCCTTTCATTACTGCTAAATTTGATGATGGAGCAGCAGCAGAAATGTGTTGATACCCTCAATGAAGATACATTATTCCACCGAAGTAGTTGAAATTAATTGGGTTAATTTTAGCAAGTGGCAATAAGCACTAACTGGCTTGATCACCCACCCAACTAACTTAGCAAAAATCCATCTGAAGGACGCCACTGTGGTCATTTCAACCGAATGATGGACCTACGAACCATGTCATTACCAGAGGGGTGATATGTGAATATGTTAATCCCTACCCACTGTTGCGGCACTCAAAGTTCTTCAAGTGGTGCAAGGGATCCATCTCATAATGCAATGGGGAATGCAATCCATACATATTCAAATCGCAAGATGACCACTAAAGCTCTACCGTCAACCAAAGGAAACCCAAGGAACCATTAGCTCTCATGGAAATGATGAGGTCTCTTCTCATCAACAAGGTAAGACTAGCTTCACAGAAGTACTTTAGAGTTTAACTAGAAAATCATTATAACAAAAACCGGAAGCAAACCTGTGGAAGCCTGACTGGTTGATGGTAAAAAATAGGAGTCAGCGTTGTTCATCAAGCCTCTGCACCTTCTAATTTGCAGTTTTGCGGAAAATACTCTGCTTTGGCTGCCGTGGTACATTTGCAATTGGATTTCAGCAATGCTTTTTACTCTCAGCTGCCTCTTCCTTACTTCGGCTAGGAGAAGACTCATGGTCACTCTCTGGGGCCAACGTTGCCACTACCAAGCGTCGCAGTGCTTGACCCCTTCGCCGATGATTTGA
>NW_020170687.1:6110-10491 GCF_000524195.1 Echinococcus granulosus | reverse complement strand
TGTTCCGTCTTGTTTGACGGTGGTAATGGGAATGTCTGAGAGGGTGACTGCCACTGTGACGCCGTTATCGGTCAAGAGAGGTACCACCACCTGCACCAAGAACATGGAACACTTTAGTTACTGTAACAGAATACTGCATGACGATACGTTTACTTACAGCATTTCTTTGTGTTTGTTAGATGCTAGAAGCAAGAACTCTAGTTAAGCTGAACCGCTTGCTGCAGATTAAAGCAAATGTAATTATTACCTGTGGCAGCTACTTTGAGAAATGGGCCTTTTTGAGTAGTGGGAAGGAGGGAGATGGCTTAAGGTGGGAATAACAAGGCACCTGTGTTAAAGGAGCTGTGATAAAACCATTGCTTATTTGCGGTTGCAGTAACCAAGGCGATAACGATTAGTATATTAATGGTGCGCATTTTGCTTAAAGTAAAATTGTACGTCTTTAGCTCTCTCTAAATACATGATGAGACGAAGCGCTGTCGTATACCACACATTACTAACATGTAAAAGTTTTGGAATGCTGCTAGTATGGACCGATGTCCATTCCACAATTCGAGGAGCCAATGTGTCATATTACTTTAATTCAATATAATATGGAAAACCCACGGCGATAAAATTTAAGAAACATGACCATTGTTGAATGCACCCATGCATTAAGCAGTTGTATTTAGTTTCCACGCATCATCTCTAAGGTGAAGTTCACGTAGAAACTCCACAGCTTGTGCTTCTCTCCTGCACATCCATTTAGTCTCCTCTATAGGCATCCAACCTTCCACCACACAAACGCTACTTCCCCTGCGTGATATAATGCAGCCGATTCAGTGTCTTTCTTCTCCCCTAATCCTTTCAAACGTGTAGAATTGATAGACAGTGGCGTTCATGATTAATGGCATTGTAAATGGGACACAGTGAACAAGATTATGTCTGTTCAGAGTACACGCCCTCCTCGAGGGCAGATGACGGTCAATTCGTAACGAAATCCAAATCTAATTAGGGCTTTTTGCCTAAATTGTCCATTTGAACAGACATGAATTGCAAAGTCTCTTCGTCTTGTCGAACACTACCTCCAATGCTATCCTCAAGATCAGTCTGTACACGTTACTTTAGTTAGTGCACAATCTACATCTTCATATCCAACAGGCGGTATATTTTGCGAGGCCACATTTTAATATGATGCACGGTGATTATTTGAGGATGGAGTTGTGCAATGTAGCCGAAGCACTTTGTTGGTGAGATGACGTTCAGCACTCAGATTGTGTATTTGCCCTATGGATGATGGGATTTGTGGTATACAGCCTCTAGAGCAGTACTAGGTCCCCTTTGTGGTAGATATTAGTCACACTGTGTTTGCCAAGGAGGGGTTGCAAGTTTGTCTAATCCTTCCTTGCGTCAAAGTGCATTCTCTAAAACATTGTGGAATGCTACTTCCGTGTTTGATAAGAAAATATCGGTTAGCAGGCTTATTTTATGATATGTAAGCATCAAACACAGTGGATTGCTAGCTGATGCATGAGCTGTAGCTCAGTACTTAAATGGGTTGGACATAAGCTTAAATCCTTCTTAATACTCGATACGTGAGGTATTCACAAATAAAATTGCTGGAAATTAATCGCTGCATTCCCCTTTTTATACCAAAGACGGTGATCCACTCTAAATACGGTAATCACAAACAATGGGACACTAATATCATTGAAGCAAAAAGTGAGTTCCGTGACCTTTATTGGTGATATGCTGGTGCACATATTTGTTCCAATGTTTGACTTCCAGTCCAGCAGATGTAGAGAGGTCCATTGACGAGGGGAAGGGAGAGGAAGGAGGAGAGGGAATAAATAAATTAGATTTTGACATGTTAAAAGATTTCTGCTGCCGTGTAATTTAGACAACATCGAATAAGTTCACATTAGATGGGGAGTTAACATTTGCTGAGATGCACTGTGTGAATTTGAGAGCTATCAACGGAGTTATTTTCGAGATTTCAATCTCAATGCCACTTAAGTGTGCAAAGGAGATATAAGAGGATAAAAGCAGGAAACACGCATCGGAGGCCTGCTCTGTGTCGCATAATTTGTGGAAGATAATAGGCGCACAATATCTTGTATAAATTGCACTAGCGATTTGAAAATCAGCTGTCAATCACAGGTTGGTGATTTTCAAACGGCGAAGCAATCGATGCACACCAAGTCGCGATTCGGTCACAAAGTCGTGCTCACATTTGAAATGCTGAAGGACGTCGTCTGCTATCCTGCACTTTTTCTCTTGGTTTACGCAGTACTCATTTTGTTTAATCAATTGCGTGAATTTGACCTTCGCGTTTGTTGTGTCATCTGGACGGTGACAGACATTGCATTTGTTTTGATGAAGAGTAGGTGCTGTTATTCAGGTTGAAGGAATGCATTTCTAACATCAAGAACATGTAGATTGCCAAAATAGAGGATGTCACAAGGCAGTTCAGACCGATGATTATGTGGAAGAAGAAGAAGAGGACTCTGCGGAAACATCTGATGCGGAGTTTATCAGATTGCAGCGAATACTCAATTTCTTCGCGCATAGAAGTCGTTCAATGTGGACGTTACGGTTACAAACCTTAGTAGGGGAAGAAACAGGAGGAGCAGCCGCTGACACGAGCTATGGAATAGAAGAAATTCCTGATGGATGCGGGTGGGAAGGTGGGGGCGTGAATAAGGCAAGGAAGAGTGAGGCCGACAAGAGGAAGAGGGGTAGTAAGGCAAAGTGCTGTTTGATGAAGGAGGAGAATGGCAGAATGGAGAAAGAGGTGAAGGAGGAGGAGGTGTACGAGGAGAATTGGGAGGATGGGAATGTGACGGAATCCCGTGGAAGGAGTCGTGTGAGATGGAGACGATTGAGGGCCCGAGTAGCTGCACTCGGAGCAAATCTACGCAGACACCGACACCAACATCGACATTGAATGAATGGTCCACCAGACACCGAATTGAGAGAATGCAGGCCTCTAATGCCACGACATGCAAGGTTGGTAAGGCTGTCTTTCTGCTTAATGTAACGCCTTGATAATTGAGTTATAAGTGACATGTCAGTTGCGTGACATGTAATCGGCGTCACTTTGTGATACCTGCTCACACATGCAGCGCTGTGTGAAAAGGATAGAATTGAGGAGGTGGGTGAAGAGTGGGCAGGATATGCACGGTCTGAGGAAGACGACTACTTTTGCTGCATTTGTTCACGACGAGAGGTTCACAGGTCATTTGGTTGAGTGTGAAGCTGGAATTGCTCTGACTGATTGCAAACGCACTACTCGGCACGCAAGGAATGTGAGACTGCCTCCATCGCATCGCAAAGAGTCGTCATGGAATGAATGGAGAAGTAGATTTTCATGCATCTAGGTGATAGGTGGCAGAACACTTGACACACTTGTGAGGATTGCGTAGGAGATAAGGGGTCTTTGCCATCGGCACCTTAATTACCTATTCTTTCACAAAGTGCTGAAAATACTTTCCACTGCTTCGAGAGGAGGATCGCGTTGGCTTGCATATGCTCGTTCACGTTCGCCTTCACCATCATCCCATCTCTTCTCTTCTTCCTTTCTTTCCTTCAATTAGTGTGCGACTGAAAACTGCTAATGCACTGGGCAGCCATGTTGCCAGTGAAAAGGGACACTACGATGTCGCTTCCACCACCGAGTTCGTCTGCCTAGGTGACCAGTGCTCCTGTCATTGCTGCGGTCAATGAGAATGTGATCCACGGAGAGAAGGCACCAAAACGACGGCACCTGGAGGCTTGGCTGGAAGTGCACGCAGAGCACACGTTGTATTGCGTGGAGTCGGAAGACAAAGTCGATGCCGATAGGGCTGCAACGGCTTGTGAAGGGAACACGGATTAATGGAGGCGCTTACATATCGTGCCAACATGCTTAATGCGTTGAGCAAGGTGGTTACTCATGCTGCAAGTAGCAGCATTCAGCGGTCGGTAGCATCCGCCTCCACTGTTTATGTCAGGGTGCTGACGGAGCATCAGCAGAAGCAGCTGTTCCATTTCGTCGCCACTTCGGCCTATTATGGCAATCCACGCCATACTCAAGTAGCTGCAGTCTCTTCCGCTCGTTCTTTTACCCTCAACTGTTCCATTGGATATGTATCCAACATCCTTGTGAGACTAGACTAACGGAGACAAAATGAGACGAGTCGAGATATGACTAACTCACATTCGTTCCATTGACGTCTGCGTCCGTGCTAATTGGCTAGGACAATCAATGGATTGTGGGGAAGAATATACACAAGGGTCGTAAAGATAGGGAGCAACATCTAAATGAGACATCGCAATCAGCAGTATGAAGCGAAGCACAGAGGAACCTGAAGCCTAACGATGTGCTCAACCAATAGTCATACTGCCTGACACCTTCCAGATA
>NW_020170687.1:3340-6010 GCF_000524195.1 Echinococcus granulosus | reverse complement strand
TCTATGCATCTGGCAATAACTTGCCGATCCACAATTCAAATTCACTCACTGCCTTCATATGCTAATCACACCGCAGAAGCATGCCGAATGGTTACAATGAAAGCAGTTGTTGCCTTTTTGTTCTACGCATGAACAAGGATGCAAATTACCAAAGGTAACTAAAGAGCAATCAAGCTTTTTAGTTCCTTTCTTTTATAAGCAAGACTAGGTCAATTAACTATCGGCTCCATCACTACACCACATATTTGGCTACTTGCCTGGTTTCGGTCCTTCTCTTTATGTTTACCTTTGTTTAACTACTTTAGCACAAAAACTGCAAGAAGTATGCGATTTGCGATTGCCATTTGGATTGGTTCGTCGCCTGATTCCACTTTCTAGTCTAGTCATTTGCTGAAGCTAAAGATGTCAAATTTCGCATCTGGCATAAGAAACAATTTGATGAAATAGTGCTAAATGCTTGAATTTGATACCACCCAAAATATTCCGAGTGTAATGATGACTTTTGTCGCACAAGAACTTGCCAATGTCTAGCTGCATATGCTGCGTATAAATATGAAGGACGCGTCATCAACCTGATTTCCATTCCCTCACCTGTCTTTTTACTTCACTGTCTCAAGTTTTAATAACTGCCATCTCCTGAGTGAGGCATGTTTCAAGTTAGCGATTACTAAAACCTATCAGAACTGTTTTCTGTCTCATGCCACAATCCACGTTAAGGGAAAGAATGCTGCTATAAATGTTGGTTTATTTTGTTGCTGAATTAATTTTCCTCCTTGTAAGCTTTTCAAACAGGTACTTGGATTTCCAAAAGGGTATTTGTTCGACAAGGTGCTGGTTAGCATGGCAGTTTACTATAGCGTGTCCTTTTTTTGGTGCAATTGACACTGACGGACATGACACTGGAGCGTAACATCACAGGCCAATCAGAAGGAGGAGTTTGGTGTTTAGTGTCATCCGCTAAATGATGCGATTGGCTGAGGGGTCGCTGTCACTGCTAGTGGTTGGATTTGGCAGCGCGACTTCAGTAGCATTAGCATATTTTTACAAATAAACTCAAAGCTGAGATAAGTCAGATCATTTTGTGATTTTAATATCGGTTACTTCTGATAGTCAGAAGGAAAAAAACATCGAAGGTGATAGGACGGCTTTCACCAATTATAGGAAATGGCAAAATGCCTTTTTCGAAGTCTTACAACATACACCAAGTTTTGCACGTTAAATCCTGGTCTGGAAGATTTACGCATTGACTTCCCCTTCCTTGATGCAGCGTTGGTGCGGTTGCATCGGCACGTCGCATTGTATCACTTAGTCTGCTTTCTCACTTGTAGCCAATTCTAGCAGTCGTGGACATTCAGTGGAAGGGTGTTCCCTCACCTTCTTCTCGATGCTAACCTACCACCAAGCCATCTCAAATGGATGTGAATATCGTTAGTGATTTCTCCTACAAGTGCTGTCGTGGCTTCTGTCCTCTGATAATCGGTAAGAAAATGGACAAGGAAGTGAATTTTGAGATGTGCTTAAACCTCTTGGAAGAATAATTTGGGATCCGAAACGTAGCAACATATGGCGGATATTTATTTTCAAACGGTAAAGTTAAATGGTTATTCTAAAAACAAACACATTATTAAAGTTGATGTAACAGCGGATATGCTTTGATAATGAATGCCCTTGGTAATCCGAGATGTGTATATCACTGCAAATGATTCATTTACTATTAAAAGCTTTTCCACCGTTTATGGAAGCTTTTGTTTGATGTTCTGTATAAGATCAGCACTGGCTTTCCCCTTTCCTCAAGTTTCAGTGTTAATGGTCAGATTCGTGCCCTGATTATGCCTTGACGTAATCCATGTGGAAAAGCCACCATACCAAAACATGTTACTTACTGAAATTGAAATGCAGCAAAAGAGCGCTGATCATATTTCGCTGGGTGCTAATCAAGGTAACTTGTACGAAACAACTTGATAAACGATTTGACTCGTGGCAAATCCAATCGGCGTAAAGTAAATATGTGGAATAAAGGGCATCATTTTGTGACACATCTGTCAACAAGTAGTAAAGAATTATGGGATGACTGAAGGGAGCATAAACCTTTACAAACGGTCTGAGGCCTGCAGTGCCTCATCGTCTAGGCAATTAAAATATCCACTTATGTTCCATGGATTCTTCTTGATGCCACACTCCCACACAACCTTGGAATAATGCACGAGATTCAGCAGCCCACATCAGAGGTATTAAGCAGTGGAATTCATGGACTGTTGGATAATCAAGTATCGTGAAGCAATCGACAGCTACTGGTTAAGCTTCCTCCATAAACAAGTTTGCGAGAATGGAAGCGTTTTGCCTTGAGCAAAATCCGTCTAAATTGACCTAATCCACGAGGATGCACAATGTGGCCTACCTGTAGACAAGCATAATTCCCAAGTACATAAGAGCAGCATTGAGGAATCCCAACAAATTTGTCAGCAGAATGACTTGCACTAACTCCATAAGAGAGGTAGAGAGGAGAATGGATAGAGTTTAACATCAGATTAAATTTGCTCTCATCACATACCAAAATCATGTGACGCAAGTAAACAGCATGCGCATCCATGTCCCTTTCCATCTCCTGGCCAATTCATTCTACACAGACTTTCCTCCTCGAAATCGCAAAAATCTTCCATTTATGCCTGG
>NW_020170687.1:1984-3240 GCF_000524195.1 Echinococcus granulosus | reverse complement strand
ACGCTAAATGATAAGATTGGCTGAGGCATCGAGGCTTCTGTAGCAAATATACTCAAAATATACTCAAAACTGAGATAAGCTGAGACATTTTGTGATTTTTAATATCGGTTACTTCCGAGAGTCAGAAGGAAACATCGAAGGTGATACGACTTTCACCAATGCTTTTGTCGAATTTTTACAGCATAGACGAAGTGGTTCACGTTAAATCCTGGTCTTTTGATTAAAAATGCAACAATTATCCCGAAGATTTAAGCATTGACTTTTCATTCCTTTACGCAGCTATGGTGTAGTTGTACCAGTACGGCTCATTGTGTCACCTAGTCTGTTTTCTCACTCGCAGCCAATTCTAGCAGTGGTGGACATTAATTGGGGTGGCATCCCCCTACATTCTCCTCGATGCCAACTGACCACCAAGCCATCTCAAATGAATGCGAATGTCGTTAGTGATTTCTTCCACAAGTGCTGTCGTGCCTTCTGCTTTCTGACAATCGGTGAGAAAACGGACAAGGAAGTGAATTTGGAGATGTGCATGAAACTCTTGGAAGACTAACTTGGGATCTGAGACGCAGCAACATTTGGCGGATAATTATTTTCAAACAGTAAAGTTGGTGGTTATCCTAAACGCAAACACCTTATTAAAGCTGATGCAACAGCGGATATGCTTTAATACTGAATGTCCGTATTAATTTGAGATATAAAAATCACTGTAGAGGATCTGTTTATTTTTAAAAGCTATTCCGCCGTATGTGGAAGCTTTTTTTGGTGCCCTGCATAATATCTGTACTAGCTTTCCCTTTTCTTCAAACTTCAGTGCTAATGGTCAGATTCGTGCCCTGACCATGCCTTGACGTAATCCATGTGGAAAAGCCAACCATTCCGGCACATGTTACTAAGTACTGTGATTGGAATGCAGCAGAAGAGCGCTGATCATATTTCTCTGGGTGCTAATCAAGATAAGCTGTACAAAACAGCTTGATGAACATTTTGACTCATGTCAAATCCAATCGACGATTACTGGACTTGTAGAATAGAGGGCATCATTACGTGATGCATCTGTAAACATGTAGTAAAGAATTATGGAATGACTGAAAGGAGCATAAACCTTCACAAACGGTCTGAGGCCTGCAGTTTCTCAGCATCTGGAAAAATAAAATATCCGTTTGTGTTCGATGCATTCCTCTTAATGCCACTCTCAAGCACAACCTTGGAATAATGCACCAGATTTAGCAGACCACATCAGAGGTATTAAGCAGTGG
>NW_020170687.1:0-1884 GCF_000524195.1 Echinococcus granulosus | reverse complement strand
TTTTTAGGCTTTAATCGTGTTGATGCACAGTCAGTAATACCAATATAAGATTATCCTCCTTCGTAGATTAAATGTGAAATGAGGTTGATGTGGTGTGGACTACCTCCTTATATATCATTAAATCCTCATCGTATGTACTGACCCTGGGCAGTGCGGTTAGAATGAGGAGCGAACAACCCGCAGCCAATGTAGGTCCAATTTTAGACAGCTTTTATCCTCATCCACACAAGGCATCGTAAGTGGGCTTATCCATAGGTTCCATTTGAATGAGTTCCCTTCTCCCTTGTTTGATTCTGTCAGAGTTCTGGATGCCATCTACGAATTTTACTGCCAGTGATGGCTTATCCACTCATTCACTAAATTGCAGTCGATAGCCAGTGCAGGTCCTAGTGGCACACTGAATCCTGTAGAAAATCAAACAATGCTTACTTTAATGTGCTTGAAATATATTTTGGGGAAGATTTCATTCGAAAGCATTTCATTTTACTTTCTTCACTATTAATGGCAGTGACGTGCGCTGCTAATGCTTTAACTAGCGAGCTTGAGGACAAAATTGTCAAAATTGTCAAATCTTGCCAAAATTTCACAAGTGGTTACAAAATTTTTATTACATAACATGGGTTGATTTGCATTAAAGTACCGGTGCAATGATATACTTAATTGCGAATTTAAACGTTTACTTTCACACCTTGTCGGTTGGTTGGTACTCGCCCTCTTAAATGGTACACACTCAACTGCATTCCACAGGTGAAGCAAAGTACTATTCTCATCATATCTGTTGCATGGTGTCAGGAGAAGTAGTTACATATGCATGTACATTTACAATAACGCACCGTCCTGAAGCAAGTAGTTTCCACGCTTCATTACGTCGACATTCAAATTAAAAAAACATTCCTGATAGCAAGATATTATGTTTCAATAATGACACACAATTGGAGCAACAGGAATAGCGAATATGGATGGCATGGGATGGGCTCCCTGCAGGACTCTTTACGGTGAGTGGAGTTGAGACAGTTTGTTTAATGGCCCCTGATGCATCAACTGGGAGGCAAAAGTTAATTTGTGGGAATCACAAAGAATAGGCGTCAAACATCCTTTCACATGTTGCATTTCATGCATGAACAAACGACAAACAAAAGGCTTCGACGACAATTAAATCACTGTGACGTATAACTGGAGCAGCCTATTTGCTCCTCGATTGACGACTGACTGACTGAGCTGCATATTTGTGATGAGAAATTAACCTTGTGTTTGCAACAGTTGTTAGGCAAATGCACATGGCATTAGTTGGTCCCGAAATGTCCACCTTCAGCGCCTGTGTTCTACTCACTCGAAGGTGTGCCTCATACACTACAGACATCAAATGTGGCTAACCAGGGAGGAGGATTTCATAATCTTGGTCTTACAAGATACTATATTGAATTAAAGTAACATGCCATTTTGACTCCTCGAATTGTGGAATGGACATCGGTCAATACTAGCAGCGTTCCTATACTTCCGCATGTTAGTAACGTGTGATTGACACCGCGCTTCGTCTCAACATGTGTTCAGAGAGCGCTAAAGACGTTCGCTTTTACCTAAAGCAAAGTACACAACGCAATTGTTTATAAAAAATGCATTGATTTGTCTAGGGTTTCGAATAATTTTTGTAGACTTTAATTCCTTTTTTTATTTGGAAGTATACGAATTCACGTAAGTTTAGATGGCGATTGTTGTGGTTTGAATATTTGGTGCCGATGTGGACTATATTCATCTAGCCAACGGGTTGTTTTTTCACAGTAGGCTAACCTCTGCTAATTCTAGTGTTTCCGGTCCTTTTCAATTTTTAACAAAGGGGAAGGAGTTGCGTTTATTTTACTTGCAAGAATACGCCTATTAAAATAA
>NW_020170688.1:22760-25718 GCF_000524195.1 Echinococcus granulosus | reverse complement strand
GGCGTGGCACGTCGCCTTATACTTCTACATATTGTGTACTCAATTCATTCCATGTTAGTACACTGAATGGCCTCGTCCGTCACGTGCGGAAGTTAGTCTTACTGAAAAACAAATGGTAGAAGTGAGAAAATGTGTATCGCATATCTATTCATCACACAGAAATACTACTAAAGACTTTATTTTCTCTTATGTGGATGACCTGACAGTTAAGCTCCTTAAGCATTTCCATAAGCACACTATGCCTTAATGACACAACAACAACTGATCACGCTGGCGGAGTGGGTGTGTTTGATGCAATAATAAACAGTGGATCCGACTAGTGTCAAAGACTGGGAAGTTCTTGGGAAAAACCTGCATGCTACATAAAAGCGAATCGATCTAATCGGTATTTTAGCAATGGAAATAAATGAAGCACAAGTGGTTATCTCAACTAATCTCTATTGCTGTTAAACACATTAGCCCTTTTCCACATCATTATAACAAACCAAGAACTTGAAATAATTCCACTCTCTTCCGCCCTCTGCATTATCAAGATGGCTCAGGAACAGAGTATGTATAGTTTTGAGGCAAGATTCGCTTTCATTTTATTTCATATTACTTGTTTATTTGCACTTAAGGTCACAAACAATGAGGTCCAATGACTTACGTACGTCTACCGTGTGGCTACTCAGTTTAACTCCCCGGGGGGCTGTTTGTCACGAACCCCATGCCATCCTCGTTATGACGTGACATTGTCGTGATTCTAACGCTGAATAATATTTTAGTCCGAAGCTAGTGAATTAGTTTGACTTCGTGAGGATAGCTTCTTGCCACAGAAAAATTAATAATAAACAGTAAGTTTTAAAATATGAAACTAAAGGTTTGCACAGCACTGGAGTAACATCCACCTTTCTAATCTAACATCTCATGCATAAAATTGATGGAAAAGTTATCGTGTAGAATTGTCTGCGCACAGGAAAAAATCAGTCTGAGAACTGCTGCATTCCTCCTCTGTCATAGTGTTATGATATCCCAAGTGGAACAGCACAGTTAATTACATCAACTTGTGCTGTGATCATTCGCTCGCAGAGGACTTAGTTAACTTCTTCAATTGGCTATTTAAGGCGTAAAATCATTTTGAATAGTGCGCTAGCTTTAAAAAGTCATAAGACGCGGGGCTGAGGGCAAACAATAAGCGACGGGAATGGACCTGTTTTCGGTACAGTTTTATGCGCATGAGAAGAAGAGAGGAGGAGTGCGTGGTCTGTGAAACGCGTCACGACCATCTGCACTGGCAAAGTGTTTATTGAAACCTCGGGGTAGTGGATGACACATACGGCTATAAATCTAAAGAATAACATTAAATACCGGAACCGAGATATCGTTCAGTGACTAAATTTGTAAAATGTCCACATAGGTCTAGTTTGACTCCAACTATATCTCAATCCCTATCTCAAAGGCAACAATTTAAACATGCCCAATTGATGCATGCGTAAATATAAGGAAAAGGAAATTTTCGCTCGAGATACAAAGGCACCAACACAGCACATGACTATCTTACAGTGAGGAGAAAGGGGTATTAAATGGAAGGCAAATCAGTGAGTAGGAGCAATCCTTGCGTGTTGGTTCTCTTGCTAAACCACCGAGGTGCAGGCCAAAATCTTTCCCATGGATAGATGAAGAGACGCAAATTAGAGCAAACAGTGCAATGTTTGGCCACTCAAAATCCTAGCAAGTTTTTAAACCTCTAACCCTCCCTCTTTTCTCTTCCATTATGGAACCTATTGTATTGTTTTAAGTCAACCCTTGAGTCAATAGGTAGATGCAAACAATGGAAACGCAATCGTGTTGGCTGTCTTCTTCAAAGTGTTTAAGGAAGACCTGGATTAATGTGGTAAAAAGAAAGTGACAGAGACGCTCTGGTTTGTCAAGACCAGCAGTAGCTGCTTTCTACAGCAACAATTCCAAGTCTGTCCACGAAAGGCAAGACGACAATATCGAAAAAATACTAACCACACAGGAATAAACAGAAAAACGCTACGCCAAAGTACAGTAATGAACAAAATGACAGCATTCAACTTTGTGACCGAAAAATTCACTTCCTTAAGGAAGCACTGCGTGACACTGACAGAGAAGGCACCATCCAACTACAATGGGCAATATGTCGACGTCATTCGCCGCACTCACTTACTACATTGCATGGAAGCCTTGAGAATGATTGTTTCACTAAAAAGGTTCTTCTAAAATGCACCCTAGAAATGTACGAGGCAAGATCATATACTATTTACCTCCAATTCGAAAAGAAAAATGGAAACGACTTGCTTACGTGGTTCTAATGCGACATTTATAGGCAAACTTCTACTCTACAGTGGCGGATTATCGAAACAAAGTCTGTATCACAGAAGAACTGCCTTCGTCATGGATGGAAGGACAGCGTCAGCAAGAGGTTTTATTCGAATAATATCCTGCACGAAAAGAGTTAAACAGGAACAGCCCACTTCCTTGATTTTGCCCATATTTCATACACAAAATTCCTCATTACAATACTGGCTAGCCAACAGAGGGATTACTATGCAACAGAAATCCCTTTCGCAAGCAGTGATGAATGGAACAGAGTTAAAAGAGAGTGAAGTGTTTCTACAATTCTAGCTCATTGTTTTGACTCAAAATTTTTTACTAAAATGTCCACGGACCCAAAGTATGGCAGTTTTACAGGAGGACTACATATCTCCTGTGTGCAAGAGTACACCATCCGAGGGCTTATGACAACATTTTTTACAAGGAAGTGAAGAAGAACGATGCGCTTCCATGGTTTCAGCTCAAGTTTCATGGCCAAGAGTAAACACTACAAAGCCATTTATAGCTAAGGTTAATGAGGTCCATACGCTTTCTTCTCCCTTAACATGTCCAAAACGATGGCATTTAAAATTTGCCTTCCCCGTACAGGCTTTGAAATTACCTTCAGCCAGACGGTGCAGT
>NW_020170688.1:16324-22660 GCF_000524195.1 Echinococcus granulosus | reverse complement strand
GACAGTTAAGCTCCTTGGGCATTTCCATAAGCACACTATGCCTTAATGACACAACAACAACTGATCACGCTGGCGGAGTGGGTGTGTTTGATGCAATAATAAACAGTGGATCCGACTAGTGTCAAAGACTAGGAAGTTCTTGGGAAAAACCTGCATACTGCATAAAAGCGAATCGATCTAATCGGTATTTTAGCAATGGAAATAAATGAAGCACAAGTGGTTATCTCAACTAATCTCTATTGCTGTTAAACACATTAGCCCTTTTCCACATCATTATAACAAATCAAGAACTTGAAATAATTCCACTCTCTTCCGCCCTCTGCATCATCAAGATGGCTCAGGGACAGAGTATGTATAGTTTTGAGGCAAGATTCGCTTTCATTTTATTTCATATTACTTGTTTATTTGCACTTAAGGTCACAAACAATGAGGTCCGATAACTCACGTACGTCTACCGTGTGGCTACTCAGTTTAACTCACCGGGGGGCTGTTTGTCACGAACCTCATGCCATCCTCATTATGACGTGACATTGTCGTGATTCTAACGCTGAATAATATTTTAGTCGAAAGCTAGTGAATTAGTTTGACTTCGTGAGGATAGATTCTTGCCACAGAAAAATTAACAATAAACAGTATAGTTTGAAATATAAAAATTAAAGGTTAGCACAGCACTGGAGTAGCATCCACCTTTCAAATTAACATCTCATGCATAGAATTGATGGAAAAGATATCGTGTAGGCGCGATATGTGGAATTGCCTGCGCACAGGAAAAAATCAGTCTGAGAACTGCTGCATTCCTCCTCTGTCATAGTTTTATGATATCCCAAGTGGAACACCACAGTTAATTACATCAACTTGTGCTGTGATCATTCGCTCACAGAGGACTTAGTTAACTTTTTCAATTGGCTACATAAGGCGTCAAGTCATTTTGAATAGTGCGCTAGCTTTAAAAAAGTCATAAGACGCGGGGCTGAGGGCAAACAATAAGCGATGGGAATGGACCTGTTTTCAGTACAGTTTTATGTGCATAAGAAGAAGAGAGGAGAAGTGCGCAGTCTGTGAAACGCGTCATGACCATCTGCACTAACAAAGTGTTTATTGAAACCTCGGGGTAGTGGATGACACATACCGCTATAAATCTAAAGAATAACATTAAGTACCGGAACCGAGATATCGTTTAGTGACTAAATTTGTAAAATGTCAACATAGGTTTAGTTTAACTCCAACTCTATCTCAATCCCTATCTCAAAGGCAACAATTTAAACATGCCCATTTGACGCATGCGTAAATATAAGGAAAAGGAAATTTTCGCTCGAGATACAAAGGCACCAAGAGAACACTTGACTATCTTACAGTGAGGAGAAAGGGGTGTTAAATGGAAGGCAAACCAGTGAGTAGGAGCAATCCTTGCGTGTTGGTTCTCTTGCTAAGCCACCAAGGTGCAGGCCAAAAATCCTTCTCATGGATAGATAAAGAGACGCAAATTAGAGCAAACAGTGCAATGTTTAGCCACTCAAAATCCTAGCAAATTTTTAAACCTCATCCCCTCTCTTTTCTCTTCCATTATAGAACCTATCGAATTTTCTTCAAATCAACCTTTGATTCGATAAGTAGATGCAAACAATGGAAACGCAATCGTGTTGGCTGTCTTCTTTTGAGTGTTAAAGGAAAATCTGCATTAATGTGGTAAAAAGAAAGTGACAGAGACGCTCTGGTTTGTCAAGAGCAGCAGTAGCTGCTTTCTGCAGCAACAACGCCAAGTCTGTGCACGAAAGGCAAGACGATGATGTCGAAAGAATACTAACCACACAGGAATAAACAGAAAAACGCTAAGCTAAAGTACGGCAATGAACAAAATGACAGCATTCAACTCTGTGACCAAAAATTCACTTCCTTAAGGAAGCACTGCGGGATACTGACAGAGAAGGCACTATCCAACTGTAATGGACAATATGTCGACTACATTCGCCACACTCCCTTACTGCATTGCAAGTAAGCCTAGAGAATGATTGTTTTACTGAAAAGGTTCTTCTAAAATGCACCCTAGAAATGTACGAGGCAAGATCTTATACTATTTACCTCCAATTCGAAACGAAAAAAGGAAACGACTTGCTTACGTGGTTCCAATGCGATAGTTATAGGCAAACTTTCACTCTACAATGGCAGCATATCGAAACAAAGTCTGTACCACAGAAGAACTGCCTTCGGCATGGATGGATGGATAGCGTCAGCAAAGTTTTTATTCGAATAATATTCTTCATGAAATGATGTAAACAGAAACTGTCAACTTCCTTGGTTCCGCCCATAGTTCATGCACAAAAATCATCATTACAATGCTGGCTAGCCAACAGAGGGATTACTGTGCAACAGAAATCCCTTTCGCAAGCAGTGATGAATGCCATCTGTGAAGATTTAATGGCAATTCCTTCTAGATGGAACAGAGTTAAAAGAGAGCGAAGCGATTCTACTATTCTATCTCATCGTTTTGATTCAAATTTTTTTGCTAAAATGTCCACAAACCCAAAGAATGGCAGTTTTGCAGGAGGACTGTATTTCTCCTGTCCGGAAGAGTGCACAATCAGAGGGCTTATGACATTTTTTACAAAGAAGTAAACATGAAAGACGCGCTTTCATGGTTTCAGCTCAGGTTTTGTAGCCAAGAATAAACACTACAAAGCCATATATAGCCAGGGTTAATAAGGTTGATAGGCTTTCTTCTCCCTACACTTCTTCCAAACGATAGCATTTAGAATTTGCTATCCCCGTGCATGCTATGAAATTGCCTGCAGTCAGGCGTTGCATTGCAGAAAGCCATTACGCCACGGAGGTCATAAGAATAGTCAAACAGCTCTGACACGTCCTAGAGGCCTCTGTCATTTAAGTACTTTTGGCAGAAAGATTCCCCAATTAAGGTGTTGAGATAAATTCGTAAAATTTTAGTTGCTTGTGCATGACTATGCTACTGAAATCAATTAGTAGGCAGACACCCTATGTACCTCGTTAATGGTGATGAAAAAAGTTTTGTACCTAAAATTGGCGACAGCTAAAAGCAAACAAAAAGCTCTGCTTTCTAAACTGTTTAAAGTTGGGTTTATTTTAAAGGGAGCCAAAGAGTTCTTGAGTTCTACCTTTTCCTCCATCCTACTTCTCGTCCACCTCTCACTCACAATTCGGAGTAAATTACCACTACACAAGGCAAATGACAGAGGATGGATAAGGTTGCAAAATAAGATCCGATTGACCGGTTCTGCCTTTACTAAAAGTTGGTGGCGGTATTTGCAAAGAAATGCGGGTGGATCAGGCGAAAGGAGATAATGGAGATTCTATCGTGCCACGAATTATATTTCCCTTGGTCTCGCTAGTAAATAGCTAGCGTGACAGCAACTGAGACAGCTTTTGAACTAAGTGGCGTTAAAATGTCACTGATACTACCAATGACTCATACAAATAGTGATGATGAAGATTAGACCTGGTCAACAAATTGGAGTGTGGCAATCCCAATACCTTAAAAGATGGAACGAAAGGGCCTATCTATGGAAGAATTCTGCTTTAAGCAAAAGAAGTCACTTAGATTCAGTTATTTTTTTTGCTTTTGCAGTAAGTTCTTGGAATATCTGCCGACCACAAATAAGCGCACCAAGCTTATTACAAATCTGGTCATTGTCACCCCAGACAGTCCCTGTGTACTGCGCAGCAAAAGCTTTTAGTCAATAGATACACGTATACTCTAGCCAGACGAAGCAATCACACTGAACAGCAGTTGACGATGGTCCACTTACAACTCAGATGAGTTCTGCTGAAGCGCATCTGGATGCCGAGTTTGACTCCCTTCTGAGGATTTATTTAGTTTAGCTGCAGTCTGCTCCGTAGACTGCGTGCCATCGTACACGATGGTCATTTTTGCACTCCCAGAATCCGAAGACCTAAGTTTGCCTCAGGAATCAAAGTGTAGGCCAGCCTATGCCGATGATGGAAAGTGAGATCAGTGATGCCGTCTTCGAGAGTAGCCTAGTCGCTCGCATGTTGGGAGCCTCAGCCGTAAAAAATATATACACGAAACCTACTGATCTCTATTGCAGCTAACTGAATTCGGCGTTGTTCCCACATCTCTCGGTCCCCAGCACTTTTCAGTAGATGCTAATCCTCCTGCATCACTTGGGTGACAGCAAGAGTTGTTCACGCACTACAGCTACAGGTATCACTCACCCCAAACGAATTTCTGTTTTTAACTCGTTCAGTGCACGAGGACGCTGGATCAAAAATGAAGCGACAGCACTAGAACTGTTCCTATAATCGTCCAAATTTACGTCAAAGGAAGGCTTAAATAACAGTTGACTTTCTAGTTATTGCATCAGTTTCCTTCCCAGCGTTCCAAATTCACTGTAGCCTTCAAGATTGCTGCGTGCATGACATGGCACTGGTTACTATGACAAATCAGCTTGCCCTGTCTTTTTATTGGTGCATTGAGTCTTATGGCTCTCGCGCATAACATTAATAGCCAATCAGAAGTAGGTCTCTTGTCCCTTGTTATGCGTTGAATGCCGCGATTGGCCAGGGGATTGTCGGCAACGCTAATCTCTTAACAGGAAATCCTCATAGGACACGGGAGATGAAAAGAAGATAGAATATTCTCGCGCAACAAGGTTATCGTAAGGAGTCACAAATCATCTGCGGAATTAGCTTGCCACTTGTGATGCTGACGTTGAGCTAGTGTGTGCCATTTAACTCCGCCCTTCCAAATATACTACTGAAAGGTGATTAGCATCCACAGTCAGTCAACTGTCAGCAAAAATGTAATGAGCTAAAAGGTGAAAGGTGCGCTAGATTTTCCACACAATCTATGGATCAAAACTGCGGTCTAAAACTGACAGCTAGAATACCAGTGAATACAAATCCATAGCTTTTCCTTTAAATACCCTATTAACTAGAGAGAGATTTGTCCATTTTGCAGCAAAAATAAACTCCCATCATGTCTATCTCCAAGGGTTAGGGACACGGATTTCCTGCTTAGTGATGCTACCTACCTCCCCATACCTTTTGGACATCTTTTATGCATTACCCGTGCCTTTTCATGTTTAATTGTCACCAGCTTGACGATGACCTGTGTGGAAAAGAAAGAGTGCTAAATTCAGAAATGGTAATGATATTTTCTAGTTGAACAAACTAAGAAGCAAATTAGGCATTTATAGCCTTATAGGCTGTGGCCTTGCCCGAGTATTTGTCCCGGGAAAGTTTAAATTCAGCGAATAGACTGGGTTCAAGCTGTTCTGGTTCGGCGCATTGTAATCACCTCTTGCAGATGTGAGTGCATTGCCAAACACCATTATCTCAAAAAAAACGAATAAAGTTGGTCTTGAAATGGGACCTACTACGAAAATACCAGTAAATATAACAAGCATGTATTTTATGGGTTGCAGATATCCACTAAATCCACTCCCGCCTGCACTTTTCCGTGTCATTCTGGAAGGAAATGATCCCCATGGTTAACCTCCCGTACCGTAAGCTCAGCACCTACGATCCAATCGCGTCAGTCAATCATTTCCATGCAACTGAACGCAAATGCACGACACTTCCAGTCACTTCTACTAGACCTCGAGTTTCGTTTTGTATGAGAAATATATTTGGCGAGGGAAATGTGCTACCCATCAGGCATGGCCACAGCTAGTGGTAGGGAGCAATGCCTAAAAGGAGACATGTAACAAATTACGGGACTCAACATATTTCTGGGAGTATAATTCCGCTTTTACACCAACTTTAACGTTGTTATCACTTCAGAACTGCTTATCCACTGGACTAAGCCAGCTGCCAAATTCAGATGCCTTTTACAGCCCTTCAATTGCGGGACGTCATTAACTCGCCTATTTGCAGCATACACCTTTCTTTTCATGCGCCAATGTTGCTTAATCAGGAGTAGGAATCATGGTATTCTTTCCGCTGCCATCGATACAGCACCCCATGACTAACCCTAAACGCGAATGAGGGCACAATTCTGTTGCATGTTATTCTTTCCGCTATCAGCCTAGGGCACCAGTGAGCACCTCCTCACTCCACTAATATTGGCATTCTCACTCTCATACGTCATCTGCTGCTACCAACACCTGTCGCCCTGTTCAATTTCGCAGATGCTATTCTTCACTCCGCTCCTCAATAAGCACTTCTTTAAAAAATCGCATCTCGCTTCTCTGCTTTTTTCCTTACCTCAAAACCTTGTGGCAGAATATGCACAAGACCTTGGCCCTGTCACTTCCATTAAGCTAAATATAGGCGCATGGGGATGCCTGGTATCTAACCTCAACTCTTCCATTTAGTTGACCTGACCGCTTAATTTGCTGCCAC
>NW_020170688.1:14919-16224 GCF_000524195.1 Echinococcus granulosus | reverse complement strand
ATATATATATATATATACATATTCTGCCCTAGTATTGTGTCTTCTTTCGGCTTTAGGGAATCTCGGGACGCTACACAAATAAAGGACTTGAATTTATGACCTGTTTATGATTATTTTGCTTTACGGAATAAAACTTGCAAAAAAATTTTAAATTTAATAAAAAACTGTAGCAAAGTGGAGGAAATATATACATTTGGCTATGGCACACAATACTATTTTCACATCACATTTTTTTATACTTCCATAAGCAGAATTATATTGCCAATGCTATAAAAGTGTAATTTTTGTTTACAATTGCCTTTATAAGCTTTTTAAAGTCTAATTTTTAAATTACATAACTTTTGTGTTTGACTACATTGTCGGGCCAGGTCCTCTTAGTGCCGCGCGTTCGAGAAGGTTGTATTTCGGTAATTATATTTTGAACTTGTTGTGATCAGCAAAGCAATTTCTAATCAAAAACGGTGTGTGAAGGAGGCGAGCGAAAAAAAAAGAATCAAGTCTGTATTTTACTACTTCTATCTAACCTTTGGAGTCCGCATATAAGGGATATCGTGCCTCCAAGATTTGAAAATCGTGTTCTGCACTTAACAAATATGTCTATGTTGAGCTTGGGCATTTACCGAATGTGATCAGTTGACATGAATCTACTGCATTTGCACGTCACTTGCATTCTCTGGAAGTTGATTCTGTCATTGACTTGCAGTCTTTATTACCTGGACTTGTTGGAGAACAGAAACGCTTGACTCTCGGAGGACTTTCGAAACTACGAGAATCTGGAATGTCTGCTTATAACGGGTAATTGCCTCAGTGCTATGTTAAATATTGTTCATCGGTAGATGTGCTTTTATGTGACCGAAAATGCTTAATCGAACATTATATTAGCGCGTTCAGACAATTAACTACGAGTGCTTGAAGGAGCACTGCTTCACCGGTCACCCTAATTGGTAAAACTTAGGGCGTGTTAGTGACAGTCTTGTCGTCTGTAAAGTCGGAAAGTTAGTTGGCGGAGGGTGCAAGAAGCTGCGGAATGCGTCCAATAACTTGCAGCTTGATTCTCATAGGATCTCTAGCCAGAGCCGCCCCTACCAGGGACATTCTGCTGTTATTCACCGAGGATGCGCTGGTCACCGTTAGGGCCTCGACCGAGTCAGAGTGGACTTCTGTGAGTAAACTATTTTTTCATTTTTGACATTGCCTGCATTCCTTTTCTACCTCTTAGACAGGATTTCATAGGCGTTTCAGCTTATTCGCAGTGACATCGAAATGACGGTTTTACTATTCAATCCTTTACTTTACTTTACTTTT
>NW_020170688.1:13349-14819 GCF_000524195.1 Echinococcus granulosus | reverse complement strand
GGAGTCAGTGAAGCGTTCATCCATACTCTCGGCTGCCAGTCCAGGTTGTGGTAGTTGTGTGGCTTGGTAATACTGGCATCACTACTGTCACACTCCGCACCTGACACTAATTTCTCAAAGACCTCGGTCCATTAGTGGTATGTGCTTGTTGTGAACAGCAGTGAGATGCAGTGTAGTGGTGACAAAGGATGAACATCTCCTGGGAGCAGCGTACTTCTCAATAGTAATTTAGCACATGCTTCCATTTGAAGGCTTTGTAGAACTCAAGACACCTGATACTACACAAATCAAAACGTTTGCTGTATCTGTGTCCGGGTCCTGTAGAGGTGTGGTGACGTTATGCAAAGGGTCTATCAAGAACCGACCTGAGTACAATTAATCAGGCGCGGTGGCGTGACTGTAGAAGCCGCAGGCCTTAAACATTTTCTGGCTCCAAACGTTCGCTACTTGTCGTGACTTCTTCTCTGCCCTCCTCCTTCCTTCCTCGAAGGTCCAAATCTTATGTCTGTCCTGTGACCGATAGAAGTTTGAGGTAAAAACGTGGCCTTAATTGTCAAAAGTGAAATTGAACCCTTGCTTCCTGGGATCGTTTTGCCAACTCCAAGTGCGCCTCTCCAATTCAGACATTTAAAGCACTTTTTTACACCTTACACAGTGTTCCTGCAGATATTGCCTCTCCTTTGGCAGATTAACAAAATTTTCAGTCGTCGTTGGTCTAACGTTCATTCTGATCTCCATCACATGTCTCAGATAGAGAATTTAGGCCAGATACGCAAATAAGACCTCCCGTGTGACTCGACTACTACAAGGTAGGCGCACGATAATGCTACACTAGTGGGTAGAAGCATAGCAAATTACTTATTTTGTCTTTGTTAAACGCAGACTACTGGGTAAAATTGACTTGCTTTCCAAAGTCGGCTGAAGTCAACCGTTTACTTTTCACATTGCTCATGAGCCACGAATATGAGAACGAGTTTGTATGGTAGGCAACATTCAAATCAGTTGTCAACTCAGGATTTAATCATCTGTTTGCAACTTTTGCTAAAAGTAGACTCTTTTGTTCTTTAATTTTTTTGTGCTTCTTTTGGTTGGAATATACAACTATTCGTTGGGGAGGTGCGTGCACAATGGTTGTTTGGGGGCGGAATTTTCTTGAACTCAGTAAAAACGAAACGGGGAGTAACATAATCCAAGCTCCTTATTTTCTGAGCACAAATTTGTTTGTAGACAGGTAGCTATATTCCATTTTTCGAAATATTTAAGCTGGATCACCTCGGTTTCTTGACTAAGCCAAATCTCCATTATCATCACCATTGTAATCGCTGTGAGTCAGTGGTCAGAGCGGCGCCACCTTGATGCTACTTTGGTCAAGAGATGTCCCAGTATTTGAAACTGGACCCCGTCACTTTCGAGATCATGGATAACATTATCTAGGTCACTGGAGACTTGTCGCTATTAATGAGTCGGGAG
>NW_020170688.1:11579-13249 GCF_000524195.1 Echinococcus granulosus | reverse complement strand
GGAAGATCCTGGCGCCTTTCCTGCATAAATTGACACCTGCCTACGTACACAAGAGATTAAATCAGTCGGTCCTTTCTGTTGTAGCCTTATCCGTCCAACTGCCCACCGTCAATGTCCATGAAATGAGACAATTTGCTCTGGAGTGCAGGCGAGATAAGGACGAGTTGTAAGCGGATGTGTGTGTTTTCAGCTTACGCAGTAAAGGCCAGTGTCAACGATGGAGCAGGAACTGCCGAGCCAACTGATGAGAGACCTAGTATATCCTATCCAGGGAGTCGGACTCAGCATTCAAAGACGCTTCAGCAGAACTCATCTGAGTTTTACGTGGGCCAATACTGCCTGCTGATTGAGTGGTTGAGGATATAAAGCCAAGTCATTGTGAGCGATGCAGCAAGATCTTTCATACCCTGACTTAGGCAGAACTCAACTGACATTAACTAAATCACAGCGACTAGCACTCAGAAAACTCGAACGCAAGTTAAGGTACTTAATGAAGTAGAGAAGAATTAAACACACGAGTTGTTGCTCAGATGAAACGCTCACATGTGGGCTTGCTATTGAAAGTTACGTCGAGGGGGTTTACCCTGACGTCCGCAAGTGGGGGTAGAATGTCTAGAAAATTATCCAGCAACCACCTAATCAGTAGTCACTTTTGTCCTGATGGCAACTTAGATGATCTCTGCTGAAGTTTGATTAGAGTCAGAGTTTCGCTTCCTTCTGACCACTTAATAAGTCCAGAGATAACTTGTTTGTAGTTTGTGTCTCATCGTTAGCGATGAACATTACTGTACAGGCCGGAGTAAGAGACCAGTTTCGCCTCACGAACCGAAGTGAAGCACAGCGTGTGTTGGTGATGGGAAGTGAGAGCATTAATTCCGCCTCAGATTGCTACACAGTCTCCTTTACATCGGCCAAAGCAGAAGTGAATTCTGTGCCCCTTCCTCGTTCAGCTCACTAGCTCTGGGGTTATTCTTTTCGATTTCGGTCTTTAGCGCTTCCTTGTAGGTAGTAATTCCTCTGCAGTACTTTGGTGACGGTACGAGTCGTCGGAATACAACATCTGTATTTGTCAATAATCTAGTGCAAAGTTCTTGTTATCTGGGGAGTGGTTGCACTTCTCAGTTAGTGCTGCATTCCAGTGAATGCCCATCGTGAGGTCAATGATTTATACCTTTCCCAAGAATACCGCAAGGGGTAGGGCATTTGCAGGGTACAAGGGGGATCAGTATAGTAAGAAACCACTACCGAATTGATAAATTTTACAAAGTGATTCGGCATAGTGCTCCCGAAGGGCATGATTCCTATCATCGAGAAATCTCCGTGTATAATCTTCACTTCTGTTTGTCGCCGTTATATCCGTACCACACACTTCCATCTCTAACATCCCTGCTATTCTTTTCACTACACGCATTTTTTGTGCCAGGCAGTGCATGCCTCAACTATGCTCCTGCATCTAACTCGGAGACTTTCCGCAGAAAAAGACAAGCCCATAACGTATTTTTTAATGTTACTCTACCTTTCCTTCTACTCTTGCCTGCTTTTGCACCTAACCCAGGGAGAGAACTGGAGACAAATACAATCCTAGGTGTATAAGGCTACTACAAAATCCGTTTTGAGTCACTTCATGCCCTCCCTGTAGGCAAAAGACCAAAAGCACCTTTTTAACAAAT
>NW_020170688.1:8783-11479 GCF_000524195.1 Echinococcus granulosus | reverse complement strand
CGCAGATCGACCGCAACTTTAGATATGCGTATTTGACTATCGGCGCGTGATTTTTTCTCAGAGTAGACTCCTTAATTCTTCCCATTTGTGCGCTTAGACAAGTAATTTCTATGGTTGGAACACACGCCTGTTTGCTGATAAGTTGATGCACAAGGATGGGATGGGAAAGTAGATTTTTTTTGAACACTGTAAAAATAAACGGAAAGCAGCATAATCCAAGCTTCTTTCCTGACTGCAAATTTGTCCATCGATAGGTGGCTTCATTGCATTTTTCGAAACACTTGAGCTAGAGAACCTCAATTTCTTGACTAAGCCAAGTCCCCATTATCATTACCATCACCATTGCTGTGAGTCAGTGGTCAGAAAGACGCCCCTTTGATGCTGATTTGATCAAGAGATGCCTCAGTATTTAAGACGACCGACTGCCTAGCGTTAATGTCCATGAGTTGATACCATTTGCACTGGAGTGTAGGCGAGATAAGGACAAGTGGTAGGCGGATGTGTGCGTTTCCAGCTTACGCAGTAAAGGCCAGCGTGAACGATGGAGCAGATACTGCCGAGCCGACTGCTGGTAGACCTAATATATCCTATCCAGGGAGTCGGACTCAGCATCCAAAAACACACTTCAGCAGAGCTCATCTGAGTTTTAAGTGGACCATCACTGGCTGCTGATTGGGTGGTTGAGGATTTAAAGCCAAGTCATTGTGAGCGATGCAGTGAGATCGTTCATACCTTGATTTAGAGCGAGCTTAGGTGACGTTAACTCAATCTCAGCAACTAGAATTCAAAACCTCCAAAGCAGGTTGAGGAGCATGAAACATACGAGGTGACACTATGGCAGAACGTTCGCTTGTGGGCGCACTATTGGTTGTTGTGTTAAGTGGGTGTGGCTTGACGCTTGCGAGCGGGGAGTAGATGCGCAGTAGCAGGGAATGCCATTCAATATACTTAATCGCATTGGTACAAATAACACCAACATTTTAGCATACTTGTCCTTCTCTTTTTGCACACTTTTTGTATAGTCACTGCTAACTAAATAGAATGTGTGACTTCTTTTATCAAGTACACAAGCTACTTGATATCGACAAAGGCGCCGATCAGGTAAACATGCAGTGACCTCATTGCTAAACATAGGACGCATAATTACGGTCCTTTGGCAGGTCGCAGTAAAAGATGTACTCTGCCGCAAGGTGTAGCAACCAATATCGTCCCACTTGCTAGAGAACCACCTGAAAGGCGTGCAAGTCACTTTCATTAGAATAAAATCACTAACATCGGTAAGAGTCAAGTGAATGCAATGGAAAAGCACTCTCTGGTGACGTAGCGTATAGCAGCACAGTGGACATGGCAATTGTGCGGTCATAGAGGCATATCGAAGGAGCAAAATCAGCGGCAATTGACGTGTCCGTGGAGCTGTGGTCGCCTTCGCTGCGCGCCGGTGCGCCTATTGCCAGCCATGTTAGCTCTCACTTCACAGACCGTGTTTCAATTACTACGTCTCGCCAACACACTGAGGTCCTATTCGACGACTTCACATTCCTCTTTCGCCTAATATTGTCACCCTGGTCCAATTTTCGTGATCAAGTTCATTTTTCACCCTTTTTTACTTTACTCTTGTTTGTACCCCAATGCAGACACTTGGTGACTTAAATATGGTATTTGTTGTCAGCTCTTTAAATACAGCTCCATAATGTTCCTTATTTCGTATTCTTTTGCGTTTACACTTCAGTCCTTGTTAGTCCTAATTCCTGGTGCGTTTAAAAGTAAGTATCTTAATATACCTTGTGTCTTTACTTGTCGAAAGGTTTGCTGCGAACGGTCAGAGTAAAAGTGGCTCTAAATTGAGCCATTGAGAGTTGGTGGATGTTAATTCTTCTGACATTGGGCTAACCGATGTTGTCTCATATCTTCTTGAATGGAGTGGGCTCTATCGCTGCATGATACACATGGTTTTATCGCGTTCTATGGGGTGTACTCGGTAGCCGGAAGACAGCGTTTATCAATGGAGAAGGACAAATAGCAGGCTGTGGCCCAGATTACGGATTTGGTGCAGCTACAGTGTAGGCGATTGCCTCCACTGAAAAGGCTGCTACAGCACCATTGTCACCACCTGTGACGACTTACTCATTGCCCACTATGCTGCAGCCCAATTCAGGGCTCAAGTACAAGCATTACCGATGTAGACAACGTCAGTGATAAATGCGATAAGTAGTACCAATTCGGAAGTCCATCCAGGATACACCGTGTTTAGTAATATCCTCACCTCTATGGCAAACAAGGATGTTATTCGAAGAGCACGTATAATCTGTGGTGTTATTTGAATTTCAAGTTGGTGGGAGCACGGAGGGATAATAAGTGGGCTATTCACCTAAGCACCCCATTTAGTTAAATTCCTTATTCTAACTGTATGTCGAGTGTCCAGAAAATTGACAGAGTTGCGCGAATAACTCACCTGAAGCAGTAGCAGCTGCCCTGCAGTGTCTTATTTCACAAACATCCGTACCATGAATAGGTATCCCAATGTTACGAAGTCTTGCTTAGTCAGAAGATGGAGTTCATAAAATCGGAGTGGATAACAACTGGAACCTACCTTTGGCAAAATAGTGCTGTTCTATGATGCTAATTTGTCCATCAGCCACTGAACATGCACATGCCTTTAAAATTGGCTGTAGGAGCACTAACTTGGATATCGTGAA
>NW_020170688.1:7056-8683 GCF_000524195.1 Echinococcus granulosus | reverse complement strand
TCTCTAACGTAAAGGATTCACCTCCTATTATTTGTTGCATCCGACTGTCGACTCTCTCGGCGGTGCTCTTAGTTCACTCAAGCATTTCTCTTTCAATTATGTTGTTTGATGCCAAAAATGCCACAACAATTTGCCTCTTCATGGCCCACAACTTCTGAAAAGTGGTTCTCACTTTTAACTGGTCACTGTTTAATGCAATAAGTTAGTATGCTTGGTTGCGATAAAGATATAGTGGCAGAAGCATTCATGTCTCTGGCAGAGTTAAAGACGCATTGCTCGAAGCAAGCAAGTTAACCTTTCCTCAAACATGCATTATCGAGAAGGAAGGTGACGCACATCTCGTTCCTCCGGTGGGGGCTGTACACTTCCCGACATTTGCCTAAAAGGGATATTAGAAAACTCGTTACTATATTGCACGTCCTGCGTATAGAGCGCAGCTTCATTTATCTTTATCTTTCCCTTCGTCCCTGCAGAGGTGGAACTGGAGTTAGATCCAATTTGACAGAGAAATCCGACTTCAAGCCCTACTTTTGGCAAAGCTGAATAAGGATGATGACATTCAGCGAATGCGCCTCAGAAGACCAAAGTGATGATTTCATGGCAAGAAGCCACTCTATCATAAAACCAAAGTCAAGTGGGCACTTTGAACTTTCCCTTTTCGGGTAGAAGCCGCATGGTAGCGTATTATATGCAGATGCCAAAATCGCCATGCTTGTGTCAAGGATCGAGATATTTGAGATCAACAAGCTCCGTAGAAGGGCTTAGCAGTCAAATGCTGATGCATTTCATAATGACTAGAAGAAGATGCAAAAGGAGGAGCAGAGTGGTTACATATGTTGCCGCAAGCATTCGGCTTGGAAGTGAATGTGACTGGGTACAAACTGCTGACATCGTTTCTACCACACTGTGTCCGCAGCCGCCACATAAATGTGACATCCCGGTTTTTGTGCATAGTAGGTACCAAATATAGCATAGATACAAATAACAGCACCACCATGATATCCATGGGCACAAAATAACGCAAGTGTAGCTTTAAAGTATAGAACAAATTTATGTTTTAGATGTGCTGGAATAAATCACCGGCACAAAATAACCTGCCAATTATAAGCAAATATTAAAATTTACACATCAGGTGACATGCATTCTCGAAGCTATATCATTATATGCACAAAATAGAGCAATGAGTGAATTGAGAATGTCACCCTTCGCCTCCACATGTATTCCTTGCGCACCCATTTGTGATCAAAGGTTTACTGTAAGTAAGACTTATCATCCCCAAGACATGCATTTCTTCGACAAGGCTTCAATGTTTTAATAACTATAGACCATAAGGAATATTGTATGCAATGCAAATTACTATGCATTTTAAATTATTTTGTGTGTGCTTGCGTAAAATTGCCGATGATTGGAAGTAGAAACTGGCATATTGGCACTCACCAATCCCTAGTATGCCAACTACTCACAGCTCATTGAAAATTAGTCTCCTTATAGTTATCGGTTTCAAATTTGTATATTTAGGTCAAACTAAAGTGGATGTGTTGCATACATACACATTCACTGAAAGAAATTGGCATCAGGGATTTTGAGCCAGCGGTCTGCTTGATATTCGCCATTCGGAATGTAGCCA
>NW_020170688.1:1650-6956 GCF_000524195.1 Echinococcus granulosus | reverse complement strand
AAAATTGTTCTTTGCCAACATTTTGATGGTGTGTGAGATGCAATGTAGCCCCTTTGTTCGCATTAGCCTCAGTGAATTTTAGTTATTGGCTTGAATGTGTATTCCATAACCTATCTTGTCTCATGGAGATAGGGTGTCTTGAGAGAATTGTTGTGCTTCTTTTGCGTAGATTGTAAGTCCCTCGGGTGTGCCATGAATTAACTCTCGTTCCAATTGCATCTGCTGCCCTCCCCTGGGGACCGTTTATTTTAGTCCTTCGCCCCTGGCACCTTTAATCACATTATTCACTTGCAGGTTAATTCAATAAGTAATTAGTCTTTCCCTTCAGTACATACGTCGTGTTTTTACACAAAGTATTTCACTTGACCTCACTAGGAGTGGCTACATGAGTAATCGTTGTGGATGTCGACCCATGCAAATGTAATATGAGATATGCTGCCTACTACTGCATTTGCGAGCAATAGTAACAATGATTCAATGAGCAAGTGGTGGTGCCTCACTTTGTACCGTGTAAATGAATTTTCCAATAATTCAACTGATGCTCCTAATCAAGATGGCAGGCAAGGAAGGCATCAAATTCGATCCAGTGGATATCTACTGCAAGCACAGCGTGGTAATGTGACACGTAATCTTGCACCGGTGCATCATTTAAATGAGGTCAACGTCTCGATGACGACTGCAAAAGGCGAACTGTTATTGGCGATTCTGTGAGTGGTGGTTTTCCACCCTACAGAATGATCATTTTTGTATGTGAACCTGCAATTTGCATGATTAACGCATAAATCGATCATTGGTAGAACTGCGCAAGATTTGTACAGTGTATTCGCTTTTGAATGCGGAAATTTTTGATTTGTGAAAAGTTACCACAAATGCTGCATTTGAATGATGCAGCCGCACTGACAGTTTTCGTGTATCAGGCTTCTAGATCAGAGGATACGTGGATGGGTGTAGACAAGGGAAGGTTTTATTTTCCGCCTTTTATTGATCTTAACTTCCCACTTTTAGCATTGCTATTTTAACACGATTTTTTTGCTTGAGCTCGCGAGTCACATATATGTGACGCCCATGTTTTAAAAGAAGGAAGGTAGGTCGAATGAAGGGAAATGCGTCAATGGTCAATGTTGTTACATGTTGTTACATTTATCTAGTTACTCGACGGCGGCCATAAGGATGAAAGTTCTAGCTCGATGCCTCGTATGCATTTGTAGCGACTCTCAGTTACGGAGTACGATAGTTGGATCTCTCTTTGTCATCTTTTTGGTAATGCTAAGCGTTGTATTATTGGCCTAATTATGTTGTTTTCCGCGTCGTCGCAAGCAATCACCATTAGTAGTTGACGAGGTAGACGATATTCTGTTGCCACCGCCATCATTACCACCGAATTTAGTTGCCGCAAAGGTCTACGCGCCTGCCCTGGATTTGCGTTTACCCACCTACCCGGCGTCCGTACCAAAGCCTTGAGTGTCGTCTCCAGTAATCATTGTAGTCACTTTCATTTTTTTGCAACATTTTCCAAGCCAGAATTGATGACATGGTGATTTTTTGTCTTTGAACACTGCCTGGTGGTTACGGTACATTCTGTAAGCCTGTAACATGAAGCACTGGAATGGTCAATCTTTTTCTTCTGGCAGCTATCCAGAGAGGCACAGCGCAAGACTACCTGAATCCGTCACCCTCTCCATTCCTGTTCACTAACTATCCCTTTCCAAGCTGTGATGACGTCGCGGTAATTTTGTATCACTAATTTTTTCGTTGGTCCATAATTTTGCACACATTTATTAACTTCTGTTCGAAAGATAAGAAGCATGTAAGGTTTATTGGACTCGTAAGGCGAAATATTCATTTCCCTGTTGATCGAAGTGAACGAAGTGTGTGAGCCAAGGCGACACGTTTTAAGCTGAGGTATTACCATCTCTGGTATCGGTGAGTGGAACATTTGGGCTCGAAGCCCTTTGAATTCAGAGGTACTTTCTAGTATAAGTGGATGCGAAACCTGAAAGATGGTTATCATAGGCGGCTTAACTAAGACACCGATTTGCACTCTGATAAGTGTTGCGTTGCTGCTTTTGGGTTGCTGCAAGTATGATGGGAAGCCATGGCGGCGGCAACGTGTGAGGTATATCGAAGCAGGACAGAGCGGATCCATCCTTTTCTCCCACTGGTGCTTACCTCTTGCGTCACTTGGTCTCTTTCCTCTCTTACATTATTTCGTCTATTTCCTTGTTTTCTGTGCGTGTGATTTTGCTGACGTTTAATTCCGACACGTTTGTTCGTCTCAACTCCACCTACAATGCCTCCTAACTGCAACTGCTTTTGCTTTGGACTTTTGTTATTTTTATTATTTTTTTCATAATTCCAGCACATTAACGCCCTTTAAGCTTTGTTGCTTCTTTCTGCAATCCTTCCTTATTGCATTGCTTTTTTGCGTAGGGTAAATACTTGTCGCCTGGTGCACTGTGGAAGATAGAAGCAACTTTGTACGGTTTCGTCTCTTTCCTTTCAGCATTAACGAAATAATGGGCTTCAGAACTTATGCTATTTATCTTTGGTATATGTGTAATGCATTTTTCTTGTACATCATGGCGACAACGGCTTGAAAGGAGGGAAAGGGGAATGTGGGGGCCTTGGTTTTTCACCCCACTAGTGCTTCATGACCTGGCATTGTGTCCTCTCTGGCCGTGTTCTGCATTGCTTTTGCAAGGCAGTTTCTCTTTATGGTAATATAGAGTGGGACCATGACGACAAATACTGAGTAGGATTTAGGAATAGAGAATTGCTTCGTTCTTTTGTTTTCTATTCTTTCAGTGGCAAAACCGATGGGCATCGGAGCTTTTGCTCATTTACTGTAGTTCTTGTGTGAGGCATCCCGCATGATTCCCTGGCACGTTTCTTGTTGTACAAATTTGGCAGGTTTTCTTTGGATTCTTTCCTATTTTACTCCTCAAATTTTAGTATTTTTTTGTGCACCGCTTTACCTTTTTTGCTTTGTAGAGCACAAGGTCCACGAATTACGCTCCCCTTCACGCCTTCTATCTTACTACGAGTAAATCCGTTGGAGTTAGTGCTTGACCTCACCAGTGCCTCATGGAGCTGTCTTTGCCTCTGTGAAGTTGCTCTCGGTGAAGTGCACGACTGTTTCGTTGCCACGGCAGCCGCGAAGGTAGCTCTGTCCTCTTTTCGTGCTGATGCTTTATTCGAGAGGTTTGTAAATCCTCCTTTGCGAGTGCGAATTCTTAAGTATCATATGCGGCATGTTCCAGCCTTTGCAGTTTTCAAATTTGTCTGCCTTAGCACCTATGAATGTAAACTTTTATTGCTCTGATTTCCTGGAAGGCATTACTTGTTAGGGCATTAGGTTTTGAAATTCATATCGTATTTGGTTGGCATGTTTTCATAAATTTATCCAAGACATTGTCGTGATGTATTCTGGCTGTATAAAAATGGTGCCGGTGGCTTTGTCAAAATATTTTGCTTTCATCACTTTCGCAGGTGTAGGCGCGGCTTCACTTAACGTGGCGTCGAACTATAAGGAGTCAGAGACCGGTGTTGTCCACCCCATTGGCCAGCTTGTGGACTCTGCAGGGATAGACAGCGACCTTTTGTGCAATGAGTACTTGGCACACAGCAAAGGTCAAATCAAACAGCTTTTTCTCGTCTGTATCAACTTGCAGATCACTTTCTAGCGATTGCAATGAAAGTGAACAACATATTCTTTTTCAATGTTAACACAGTAAATACCACTAACGATAAATTTGCTACAATCAGCCAATGTTGTCTTCGCGATTATTGGAGGTGGACTCCATCTTGTTCAGGGATGCTGTGCGGGCAAATTCTCACATGTCCATATGCCGGTGCCAGTTATTTACTGGATCTGTAAAACGACAGGAACTGTAGGTAATTGCGATTGCGTCGATGTAATGAGAAGTACAGTTGTCTAATCGACTGGGCAGCAGAAGTTCAGGTGCTTTTCAACTGTTGGAACTGATAAGAGCTTGTAGAGTGCATCCATGTGCCCCTTCAGTGTGAGGCACTCGCTACTGTGCTTTGTGCTGCTTACACATCTTGAGGCTCTTGTATTAGGAAATGGCATTTAAACCCAGTGGCTGTATTTCAGGTTTAATCACTATGCAAAGTGAAGCCAGCTGCTACAAATTCTGTGCCACAGTGTTCCACAATAATGCCCTGACAAATCGACTTGAGGTGATAGCTGGCTTTTGAATGACCAGTAGTAAACATCATGCAATTAGGCAAAGATAAGAATATGAAGACACACAGAAGCAAATGCTCACTACATTGCGATGCGTAGGCAAGACAGATTTGCTTTTACATCAGCAATGAACTTTCCGCACTTAAAAGCAAACATGTTTTCAGGTAATTGTAGGAATTCTCATTAGAATGGGGAGAAATTAATGCTACTGGCCCAATTTGTCAAATTTATTTTAGAACATTAACGTATGGACTTTAGATCGGTTGCAAAAGTACCTCCTAGTAGAAGGTAGATAGCTTACTTCGAATATTTTGGCATGATTACAAGTTTTTAAGAGTACTACCACTTTGTTTAAAAGACAACGAAATTCGCTTTCCTTTGGATTTTACGTGATGCCTTTTTCTGTACTGACAGCGCATAAAAAAGAGGTGATTAAAATTGACAGACGTAGTCCAGTATATTTTAAATGCGCGGTATTTTGGATAGCATATGCAGGTCAAGACAAAAAAATCAAAACAACTGATTAAGCATAGCTAAATTATTTTTTGCAAGTGGCTGCTATCGATATTCTTACCACTAAGTATTTACTCCGTTGTATGCTGAATGACGTTGTTACACGCTTATTGTAGCAAAGTCAAAAGTATCAAAGTTCTTCTCTGTCAATTGATAACTTCATCGTAATAAGGGTAAAATCGGATGTAAAAATTCGAACGAAATATAGTAAATTTTCCTTCTATATTTTGGTGCATTTACTTGTTTTTAAACAAACGCTAGTTGGAAGCATTTATGAAATGATTGCATGAATTCTGGCATAGCTAAGAGAAATAATGATATGTAGATGTCTCTAAATGTTTCTGCATTATTTAGGTGACGATGCTTGCAGAATACTTTCCTTAAGGCACAGGGTGGTTGCAAATTACACTTTCACATAACGCCATGCTTTTTGCAACTGTGTAAATGGATTGGCCTGGGTTCTATCGAGTTTCCAAACAGGGTATTGAGAAAATGAACACTTGAAAGCTGGTCTTTGATGCTGGTGCACTCCGCCTCACTCAATCCTATATTCTTACTTTCTGCTACATTGCTAAATAAAATACCA
>NW_020170688.1:0-1550 GCF_000524195.1 Echinococcus granulosus | reverse complement strand
TTCGCCACTCCAATTTTAACTTCACGGACAACTCTTCCCAATTCTTCATTACGCTTTTTGTCCACTATCAACACTGCATTCGGCAATCCCATTGTCCAGCTCTTGGCTCTTTCAAACTCACTCAGTACGTGTAGATCGTGAGGTCTGTTTCCCTCTGGATGCCTTTACGCATGGAAGTCGACGTCTTCTCGTCTTACCTCCTCTACCTCCACAACAGCTATAACTGTCATCGGGGAAATTACAACTGGTGTTTACCTACAGATCCTATTCCTTCTTCAGGCATTCCACCTCTATGCTAGCCATCAATCACCTATCCTTCTCTGTCTCTGTACTCTCATCTGCCTCCGCCTCTCTTATTGCTCTAATTCGTATCTACAATTGTGACTAGTAACAGGGTATTCATCAACCCGCACTTTGATGTCTATTACCTCGTATTCCATGACCCCTGTCGAACACAGCCTCCTACCAGCACAATTTTTTCTTAACACAATTACCGAAAATGTTGGTAAGTATCTCTTTTCCCTCTACCCACTTTAGTCTTCATTAT
Organism: Echinococcus granulosus; assembly: GCF_000524195.1. Classification (NCBI taxonomy): domain Eukaryota; kingdom Metazoa; phylum Platyhelminthes; class Cestoda; order Cyclophyllidea; family Taeniidae; genus Echinococcus; species Echinococcus granulosus. The sequence goes on along the minus strand of NW_020170688.1, from coordinate 1,003 downwards.
GCTCTTTCTATTTACAGCCAAACGTCCACATTTAGGTGTAGGATTGTTTGGACACAGAACTGTTCTCCGGGTCGTCGGATGTTGACTGCTCCTCAGTCACCAATTCCGATTCATCTATCCGCCTCCTCTCTGAAAGGCACATTTTAAACAACACCAGTTTTACATAGCCCTATCATTCTTTCAGCACCGCCCCCGGTGCTACCATTCATGAGTTGCTTCCAAAGCTGCCATCCAGTGGTTTCCTGCCTTCTGTGAGGAAGTAAACCTCATATTCATATCCAACCAGTGGTGCCACTTTGTAGGATCGCATCTTGTTATGGTGAATGGATACTGGCTGGGTACTCAGTTGTGCGTTGCGGGCGAGGTAGTTTGTAGGTGGAAAGGCTTTCATCAGCTAAAATGGGTCCTTGCTCCATGAATGATGGGGCTTGTGATGTATTACAAGTAGTAAAAACGATCAGTATATTTTCCCTAATCCTCCTTCTCCGTAGCAGTTCGTACTGCTGTGATGATCATAATATTTCTTCTCATAATTCACTCGCATGGGTCGACATCTACAAAGATTATTCATGTAGGCACCCCAGTGAGGTCAAGTAGACCACTTTGTGTGAAAACACCTGACGCATATACTAAGGGGAAAGACTAATTACTTATTCCATTAACCTGTAAGTGAATAATATGCGATTCAAGGTGCCAGAGGCAAAGGACCAAAGTAAGCAGTCTGCAGCAGAGGACAGCAGAAGCAAGTGGAACGGGAGTTAATTCATAGCACACCTCAGACATAGCTCAAAAGGACTATAGACTTTCAATTTACGCAAAAGACGTACAACCATTCCCTCAAGACACCCTATCTCCATGAGATAAGATAGGTTATGGAGCACACAATCAAGCCGATAAAAATTAACAAGCACTGAAGTTAAGACAACCAAAGGACCTACATTGCATCTCACGCATCATCAAAATGTGGAAAAAATAAACATTCACACTTCCAACACAGTTTTGA
>NW_020170689.1:24128-25654 GCF_000524195.1 Echinococcus granulosus | reverse complement strand
GGCCGACCCCAAGGCGGGACTGTGCAAGTTTACAACACCTGTCCCAGATGGAGAAATAATGGTGATTCCATTGGTCATATATCCGGATCTGCTGCAGAAATTGGGCCACATGGGGCAAATATTGCACACGATTTTAACTCAGTTAGCCTCGCGCACCTTATTAACCCACTACCCTGGGTGACTCTCACTTGATACCCCACCGCCACAACCGCTACTCAACAGCCTCCATCGTAGCCCTCCATCACACCGCTCTTCACAGGGGCAGTTTATTAAGCTGTGGAACTCAAAGGGGAAGTATGAAGACCCCTTAATAATTTTAAATACAAGACGTCTTCGTTTGCATGTCAACAAAAGAGTTGTAAGCAGTGCATTGCTTTGTACTAATGTTTGAAATCCTCTTGAAGAACCATGAGCTTCTTACTGCCTCAAAAACCTATAAAGGAGGTCATAAAAATCAGCACCTACGTAAATACTTCTCGTAATTAGTGAAGAAGAGTTTTTGTTTTGACAATTTTGTTTGATGGCATGTAGTTAGACCACCGTCGTGGGAATAATTAAAAAAGAAATTCACTATTGAGCCAGCACTGCTTTTCATGCATTATAGGTACTCCGCCTTGAGCAACTGACCGTTATGAATCCGGCAAAATGTTCATCCAAGGAATATGTGCGCCGAAACACTTTTTAAAATCAAGGCATAATTGACTCAAAAACCAGACCTAGATAGAGACGGTATCACATCATGCAACAGTTTGTAACACCCATAAGTTTATTTGATTCTTCTTTAAAATTGCCCTATTAGTCTACCAACCGATGCAAGACTTGTTTTCATTCCCAGTCCTAAAAGTGTAGGAGCTCCAATTCGCTCAGAGGTAACATCATAATTGCAAAAAAGGAAGATACCTAGGCCTGAATGTGCATAAATTCGGGAAAGATGATTATCAAACGACATTTCACAGGAATGAAAGCAATGCATACATTAAACATTTTACACTGAATTGACGTATAAGCGTTTTTATGATTTCCAAGTCAGAGGGAAACCTACGTGATTTCTGCCATCGATGATGGAACAACGTTTGTACTGAGTAGTAAAATCCCTCAAAATTTAAGGCAGACCTTACATGCTTCACAGCAAATCCTCTTTTGGCTATTTTTAATCAAAATTTACGCGAATAATTATCAGCAAATAGACCTTAGTCCCCGCAAGACCTCATAAACAATGTTCATTACCAGCGAAAAAATTTTTAAAACATTCTAATATACAAACTATACTTTCTGTTTTTCCATTGTTTTCGCCAGAAATATTGCTTACTTAAGCTAAATGAATGGAAAGCGTTTTTCAAGTAAGCATCAGAAAACATAAACCGTTGCCATTTGCACTTAACAAGATCCGTAAAGCCAATTGTGGCATCACCAATTATTTTGCTCTTTTGGTTAATTACCCATTCAAGGACATCTCTAATAGTGAGTATAAATAAAATCATTATTGGGTCTGTGACAAGCAAGTCTACATGACCTAATAGCAAAAA
>NW_020170689.1:21655-24028 GCF_000524195.1 Echinococcus granulosus | reverse complement strand
TGTGCGAGTTTAAGTTTACCGCGGATGGAACCAAAGTTTTGCGAATACCTCTGCATCCAGTGCGGAATGTAATTTTGCTGAAGAAAATCTGTTGTTAAAACGGAGGAATTATCCCCAACCACTATTGAGTTGTATTTGTCACTCCCCATGTAATGCATTCCATGCAAGCAAAAATAATTAAAGTGTCGTAGTGTGCATTAGCTGCACAACGATATTTTGTTGCTAGAACATTTTAATCAATCTGCCTTCTGTTTTCACTCGCTTACGAGGTAACGGTGGTGATTTTTGTCGTCGTGACGATCGTAGATGTGGAGAGGATCGAGAGAAGGGGGAGGCGAGCGAAGTTTGGTTAAGAAGCCGTCATCAAAGAGGGAGAAAGCAGCTTCCAAATCGGCTGCTTCCCCTCCGGCAACGACACTACTACCCCTAGGTTTCGTACGGAACCGCACAAAACCACCGAGGAGGAGGTGGAGACCGTGCCCCTTAACAGTGAGGTCTAGTGGCGTGTCCACTCCTCCCATTAGCTTGTATGTTTGTGCATATTCGCATTTAAGAATTCCTCTACCTGAGTCTGTTTTCCAGTAGCTGGTGGGGAAAACTGAGCTAAAATGGAACTGATATCTGGGTCATGGGAAGCATGAGAGCCTCTGGTCTTCTTTCCTTCCCTACACGAGTGGCAGTCAGTGCAAAGTGAACATCTGAAGAATCGGCCTCTGCAGGTTTATCGTCTCTCTTGACTTCAAGGTATGTGATCGCATTGTTCTAGAATTATTTATGTTCAGTTTTGGTGAGAAGCCTACCCACTATCTTCAGTAGAAGCTAGTCAGGTGATATATCAGCAAAGTTGCACTTTTTCTATGATTCAAGAGTGGTTCATAAGGCACTTCAGGACCCCACCCGAGGAAGCTTGACTTATAAGCCCAAACTTTTGTCGTAGGTATCGAAAAGGGGCACGTGATTTAAACGCATTAGACTGTGAGGTAGACCCCAATCACATGTTGAGCAAAAAACCGGTCATGAAACGAATGCATTATGAAGGTAACTCACAGGGTTGTTCACTTTGATGACATTTGCGAAATGATCTGGTTAGCTGTGAAGCAATCCTAATTTTGCGATGATTGTTTGGGAGAGCCTTAAGATTTACTACTGATCTGGCCTCGCCACAATCCATGCGAAAATGGCGTAGGCGTCATTCTAGCCTGCCTAGAGCTAGCAGGAATGATCTGAAGTAGCTTTAAGCAGACAAGATGAGGGAAGGAAAGGCTCACCTAATGTGGGAAGATAAGGCGGTGGACCTCAATATGAGGGTTCTGAATTTGGTTGAGTCGTGAGATCGTAGGCAACTTCCACGGATCTTCTCGACCATATTGGTTGGGTGAAAATCGTTTCTGAACTGGAGGGTAATCCATGCAACGATCTTTGGTTAAATACCGCGTCAAAGGATCCCTATGTCATGTTATGTATGGTACTATCAAATTTGAGACAGTAGTCTTTTTATTACAACAATTTTGGCGTTTTTTACATCTGTGGCCTGTCTTCAATTGGTAACTTTGCAATTATGCCTGTAAGCATGCAGTTCAGCGGAGAAAGTTTGCCTCTCCCAAAATGTGGTCGCCATTGGAAAGATGTATCCAGATTTGGTAAAACCGAGGGTGGACAGTTCATGTATCCACGACTTGAAAGGTCATTTTGAGCATGAAGCTGTGCACTGCAGACGACTTTTCTGGTAGCAATTAGTGTTGTCAATTCCATAAAGACACTTAATGGGCTACCTCCCTTCTCAAGATATAGGTAGATGTAGGAAGAACAAGAATCAGTGATTTTTCTTCAGGCAGATTATTCGCGTATAAGATGAAATGCTTATCACCACTGCAGTACCCTAGAACAAAGCTAAGTCTTCTTGTTGGTCAGAGCTGATTCAAATTAGGGAAGCAGGATCAGGAGTTATGCATTAAGAGAAATAATATTGATGAAATTTTAAAGGAAAGTGCAGCTAGTGCTATCTGAATCACTTATAAATTGGAGAATGTAACACGAAGGAAGAATGCGGCTAGAGAAGAGACATCTCTGGGTAACTTTTAATAAAGCATTGATGAGAGCTAGGAACGTTTGCCTGTCCCCACCGCCAGCGCCATAGATGGCTCGAAAGACAATTAGCTAGTGACGCGACCTACGTGCCCATTAACTGGGCAGCATTATTGGAACCTGCACATGAAGCATACATGAGAGAAAGCATAATAAAATGACGCGATGAATGCATTTTGTACAAAGAGCAGAAATGGCGAAATCGAAGATTGCAAAAAGCTCTACTATTTTGTTAGGAGTCAGTGTAACTTTTGCTAATTCCACAGAATTCGGTGGCACCGTAACCAA
>NW_020170689.1:19975-21555 GCF_000524195.1 Echinococcus granulosus | reverse complement strand
GTAAATGTCATAACATAAGAGATGAAATGCGGTTGAAAATGCACAGAATTATGCACCAATCAGCAGCGATATTAAAAAGCTATTGTTCTGACTGATTTAATTTATAATTTTAAGACTATATGTAGAATGACATCTTTTTTAAATAAATGCAGTGTACGTAATAGTCACAATTCTATCAGCCAAGGCGTCATCAGTATTCTCTGTTCTGTATTTCCCCTATTGATATTTAGCTCATAAATCAAAATTAGTGTACCGATGTACAGCTGGCATGCCTTATTTCTGGCGGTGCTGGAAGCTGCGTAGAGCATTTGTTTTAATCCTTTACAGATTCATCATGCTCTTCTCTTCGGTTGAAATTCTTTCTGACTGCTCTTCATTCAGTTTACGCAAAAGGCTTGTGATCTTGACATGTCCTTTAGCCAAATGCCTATGGTAACCTGGCAGACCTAAGAAAATACGAAGTGCCATCTTATGAGGCAGTATAACTTAGAAAGTTGACCCAACGTTGCATGGACCGGCATTGCTTTGAATTCAGAGTCAAACCTTCGTCTCGTAGACAGTTCAAAATCAATCTTAGCTTGGCGCTATGCCACCCAATGTCCCAACCGAGGACAGAAGTATCACACGTTTTGTAGAAGATTTCGTGAATAATTCAAATGGTGCAATTTGTATAAGGAGTTGGGATGTGGTAGCTAGATTACAGAGTCCCATAGTACTGTTTTTAATCCCTACAGTCTATCCAGTTGTAATACAAAGTGTTTTCCTTCTATACGCTTCCCCCCTACTACTTGTCAGTATCCTCATTTTAAGTCTGACATGGCGATGCACCTTGACCCATGTGGAGAGTCTAACAAAACATTTGCCTTGGTACCTCGTCTGCTTCCTGTAGTCGATCCACAGAAGAAGTCCTCCATCCTACTTAAAAAGGGTAGTATACGTGGTCCGTGGTGATTTGGGTGTCTTTATGACCTCATCTGTAATCATCACTTCGACAGGACAGTTCACCTCCCTTGTCAATAGAGGAGGTTTGCTTCCGGGCAGCAGTATGATCGGCCCAGCCTCACCAGTGCCTGTCACAAGTTTAATGGTGTTTGCTCTTCCCAACTTACAACCATGCCATGAAAATGCGTCCGTGTTCTTAACCTCTAGCTCACGATGTTACTTTGCCTCGTAGTCGATGACATGAGTAAGTTGCAAGTAGAAACTGTGTAGGATATTCAGGTGTGGTGAAAGTGCCTTCCGTAAAACTTGGGATGAGTTAAGTCCAACCTCTTAAACTGCTTGCATGAACTATGCCTCGAGACAATTCTGGGTACGTCGGATGTTTCAGTATATATTGACATATAACGATGTCTTACCTTCAACTACCATCTCTTTTCCCTCTGGTAAAAGTAATCTTTTAGGCTGTAGATCACGCCTAATATCTTGATAAAGCGTAGTGAAAGCCTTGACATTTGGTGTTGATTTGGCCGTGCCTGAGTCAAAGACTACCTTACCGAGGAACAATTGTATCGTGATTATGATCAATTATCAAAGTTAGGATGTATGATGACAGAGACACAAGGCATAGCGAATGTTTT
>NW_020170689.1:18202-19875 GCF_000524195.1 Echinococcus granulosus | reverse complement strand
TGTAATTTTAATACTTTTACTAGATGTTATTATGTGAGAGGTCTGTGCCCGGAGGAGACGCTTCTGCTTCAAAAATCCCTGAGCTACCATCAACCCTAACGTCGTCGCAGCTGAGCTCAGTTTGAACACCCCCATAGTGGATAATTCCAGTCTTGCAAAGTAGTTGCCTCCCTCCTTCGCTGGTTTGTAAGCTGCAGATTTATGATGGAAAGAAATTACGTCCCCACGACATTACCTTTCTCCTATCCTGACTTGTGACTTTCGTTCAAAAGCCCTACCGCCTGTGAGGGTCACATTTGACAGTGCGCGAGAGGAAAACAATTCCTAGAGAACATTCTTAACCAACTTTTCAATGCTCGTTTCCTAGCAGTCCAAAGGATCTTACTTTAACCTTTTCTTTTCCTTTTAAAAGGGCGTTAATTCACTTACTGGCTTTGTAATGCATCCTTCTTGTTTCAAAGTCATGGATGGGTTTATGTAGCTGCGCTTCATGAAAGTAAGTCAGACATTCCTCAAAGGTTATTTTGATCAGTTAATGAATATTTATATATCAATTTTAAGGGTCATCCATTATACCAGTTTTTCTAACATTCTAGAGTAGAGGCCGCTCACTTGGCAGCATGGCGATGAATCCCTCTCACAGCGATGTAGTTTAAGCAAAAACATTTCTGGAGTTCATAGGAGTAAGTTAGGTAACATTAAATAATAAGTCTAATTAAGTTTAAGTGCTTATTTCATGCTATATGATTGTACTTTATTTTGCACCTCTCTAACAATACCTTCGAACAAGAAACTCCTGTAAAATATGCTTTTAGTAATGCGATCGCTGTTGTCCTATCTACATCAACAACGTATCAATCCTGATTCTTGTGTTATTGCCAGGATTTAAACGTTTTACGTGTTTTGGGCACCCCAATACTTACATAAGATAAATATAAACAGAATCCGGCTTTATTGTGAGCCCTGCCTTGAGAATGATCTAGCAAAGCGGAGTGGCATGGTAATGGACCATTGGATATGATGAAAGAAGGGGGATAAAATTGACTGAGGAGTTCATAGTCGCTGCGCACTTCCGCACAACAAGAGACGATATTTTGTGGCGGAAGCACAATTGTAAATCACCCTTCTTACGGTGGAGAGATGACTGCCTCGATATTTTGAAGATTTGCATCCAATAGATCGCCTCCGATTCATGCCTCACCAACGTGACTTGTACATATTTCATGTTACAAGTAGACAGCCTAATAGGACAGTCCACAATTTACTTTAACCTTCGGTGTTCGTTTTAGTCAAATATTTTTTTAATTTTAGTGGTTTTAAACATTGGAATAAAGTATTTATGTTTCATGAATTAATCTAATGGTAAAGCATGTCTTCCCTGCTTCTAAACAATTAAAATTAGAATTCCTTTGGAATTAATTTTTGTATAAAACTGTGCAAAGCCTTCGGAGTTTTACAATGATTACAAACACCATTTTCTGTTTAAACTTTTATTAAGACTTGCACTCATAGAAAGGCGTTTGCACAAAAGTACGTTATTAATAAGTTAATCCCACTTAGACTACATGGTATTTTGACAATGGATTTTGATCTAGAAGAAAATATAGCCATTTTACTTATGAAAAATTAAGAAATTTACCAAGTAAAACAAGTGGGCCAATTAATTTGTAGCT
>NW_020170689.1:16896-18102 GCF_000524195.1 Echinococcus granulosus | reverse complement strand
TCATCCGGTTAGGGCAATTGGTTAGCACGTCATCTCAAAATCCAAAGGTCGTGAATTGGAATTTCGTTCTGTCAAGCATTTTTAACCTCCAGCTCAAACGCTTGCCCGCTATACTGACTGGCGCGGCTGAAGGGATGTGCATGGACTGTGGATTGGATCTAAAAAAACACTCTCTGTGGGACTTCAGCCTATATTCTTCTACTTAGGAGGCAGATGCCTTCTCTATGAGGCCGCGTGGGCTAGTTCGGCGGCCTTCCCCTCATTCTTGTTGCATTATTTTGGCCAAAATCCATTATCTTCTTACTTTGTCAACCGATGTGCATCACTGTCTCACATAAATTACCGCATAAGCAGGAGGGGAGTCAGCTTGATTACATATGTAAATGTTTCAATTTGTTCGATGACAGGTCGTCATTTCTTGCTTCTCGCCTTGAAAGGAGGAGCAATGTCAATCACTTCGTAAGTATTTTCAAAAATGAGCATTTTCAGTTATTTACTCAATCAGAGAAAGCCTACTGAGGCATAAGTGGAGGATCCGTGAGACCATTATTTGATACACATTAAACTCAAACTCAGAAGAACACCAATTTACTTCAAACAAATAGGACGGCGTGTCTCTGAACATGCGGATCGGTAAAAACCAAGTAGTAGAATGAATGGAATGGGCAATACAGAAAACACTCCTGAGTACATTATTCTTAACATGCAATTACTCAGCACAGAGGCGGATGCACAAATGAGCGCAAGTGTGATGTGACAAGAATTGGGAATTGCGAATACCCTAGTCTACACCCAAATCTTGCATTTGTTCCATCATCAAGTGTGTCAAATGCCCTGAGGTGTTAAAAAAGGAATACCTTTTAATCAGAAATATTAGGACTGACGGTTTGGCTTAACAGGAACAATAATTATCATGATAAGAAGATATGAAGCTTGTGTTAGTGGGGTATCTGAATATTCTACATAGTCGCTCCCTCACCCTGACCTTCGGATTAATTTTTATACCAGGAACAGGTTTCGTCTTTCTCTTGGAAATAAATCACTTTCGCTTGACTAAAATGTTGGTATAATTTAATTCTTTGTCATTTAGAGGGCACGTTTTACCAAACGTCTACTGAATAATGCTAGCACTGACTGAGCATTTTTCAAACAAACCTCGAAGATACTAGCAGTTTTTCGTACTATTCTGTGCCACAAAATTAATAC
>NW_020170689.1:15784-16796 GCF_000524195.1 Echinococcus granulosus | reverse complement strand
ATTGAATGGTGTGTAGTGAGTGCGGATCTGTAGTGCTATTTTTAAATATTGGGAGCATAAAACTTGTTTGCGAAGACTGTTTCTATTTTGCACAACTTAAGTGAACACCATGCAGCTCATTCCATAGGCAGACTTTCATCTATTAATTAATTCACTGTATTGTATGTTGTGAGGTGACAACCTGATTCGAATTCATAAAATTGCTATACTTGTGCACAATTAATTCCAATCACATCACCAGTTTATTACGTAATTATTACTCTAAATCACTGCCTACACTCCCAGAAGCAAAACATTTTCATAATTTTGCTAGGCACCTGCAAACTTGCAAGAATGAGTTAAGAAAGTAAAGAAGTAATGACTGAGTGCTGCAGCTACTACAACTGCACTACACTTACGACATTCAACCCTCTAAGGCTAACTTATTCGATAAAAGTAAGGCAATGGTTGGGGTGTGTGAGCTACAGCGCTTTAAGCTTTAACGCATCACTCAGTTTCTAAGCATACAAACGCAACTCTTAAATTTATGTTTTAGGGCCCTTAAGGACACAGGCGTGCGGACACATTGATTGCTCCATTGAAAGCATAGGATCCCAGAGCATAGTTGATAGCTCATGAACTGCAATTGGCATACTTGAGGAAAAAGACTATCGACTTACACCTAGGCCAGATATGCATTTTGGCAAATGAGGGAGTAATCAGGTATTAATATAGGCTGACAAATCTATTTAGCCAGCTCTTCGTTTAATGCACGACATCCTTTCAAAGATACGGTAGCTTTTGCCTACCAATACTTCCAGCTAATGAAAGCAATACCTTTTGATTAAAAAGCACATGACTAATAATCTAATCCAGAAATATTAAAACTGACGGTTTGGCTTAACAACAACAGTTATTATAACGATTAGGAGATAGGAGGCTTGTGTCAGTGGGGCATCTGAATATTCTACATTGTCGCTCCCTCACCCTGACCTTCGGATTAATTTTTATATCAGGGACAGGTTTCGTCTTT
>NW_020170689.1:13983-15684 GCF_000524195.1 Echinococcus granulosus | reverse complement strand
ATCTTACTCAACACTTTCTTACACCTCTCTAATAATTGCACTCCTTGAAGCACCAAATGCACTCGATCATCATGTTGGTATTGATGTTAAGCTTCAATATCTTAACAGTGTATATTAAGATGCCAAGAACAAAGTACTGCAAGTGTATCATTTAAGAAATCATTTTGGTTACCATTTTTTCTTTTGCTTTACCCAAAATCACAACATTTTTCCTTAAGTATTACATCCCTTGATCCAAGTGTGATGAACTAATCTGCTGAAGGAGTGGTAAAAAAATAAACAGAAGGGGAAAAATTTACTAGAAGGAGAAAGATACTGGAGCGATAAGTGAACTGTAAGATGGACTAATATGTAAACAAATTTGTGTGAACTTAAAGATTTAACCAAGTTGCTTTCCGTCGGTTTCAGACAAAATGTCCGATCCCTAATACAGGCATATACTGGCGGGGCTTTATTAGTTTTATAAATAGTTTAACGTTTTGAGAGGTGTCGCATGATTTGTAAGCACACGTCATAATGTGTGAGAGAAGGGGTGCACCAAACAGAAGCTGGGGCCATTTAATGTACAACATCCTCACATGGGTTCAAACTTCAAATATGCGTTAATAGTAACAAATGGTGCCCTTTGTGCAGATGCTTTTTTATAATTCACACTTAAAAAGGTGTCCATCTTGAAATATAAATGGGCATAGTGGCTAACTTGGTCAAGAATGGACGTTGGTTATGTATCAATACCTGTTGAGCAAAAGGAAAATTTGAGAAAACTCTGGTGGCGATTCGTAGACAATGAATTTTGAGAAATGAAGAATTTGTCTGAGCCTAAAAGTTAGCACACCGCTTAATATGAAATAGGTCCCTTCTACCCTTTCCATGGTTTAATTAGTGTACGTTGCCCTACTGGTGTCAAATGAATCCTGGATGGGTACCCATGGGAACGGGCGAACCACAATGGTAAATAATGGGGCTCTTTGAATTCATTTTTTTCAACAAAGTCTCTCTAAGCTCGAAACATCACCAGCACACACTGTTCTTCATCCAATACAACTGTTTTCAAAAGTGCAAAATTTTACATTGAAGTGGCGTGAAAGCTTTGAAATTAGATATAGCAAGAATGATTAATTATAAATTTGCCTATTTCGCATGTTGCATTAATAAGAAAATCTAAAATGATTGCGCTTTATTTTGCCTGTTAAGTAGCAATGAGCATCTAAAAAAGACTGTGCACTAAAAATAGTAATGTTCATTTTTAATTCATTTCACTTGGGATCGCTCCCTTTTTTATGCTTGCCCACGACGTCTTTTGAATAAACGGATGAGTTATGGGCTCAAACAACTCGGAGGGGACGAACACTAAGACTACTCATTTTTGTAAGCGGTCACAGATTCTTCCATTCCATGCCCTGAGATTGTTAATTCGTGGTTCAGCTGCAAATACTTGCCAAATAAATTGTTGCAAAGCTGACAAATACACCCTTATGAAATGGAGTACACTTTCCCCCTTAATAAATTTTACTGAATACTGCACATCGGGAATGATATATTTTTTTCACGAACTGCAGCGCTATAGGTTATGAAGAAATGTGCCGCGCGAACCGAGTTGCTATAACTTGTCACCATGGGTGATGCCTCACTGTCCTATGCTCAAATAAACCGAGCCGAAGGTGGTAACAATGCATTCATTGCAGAAGTTTTAAACACATA
>NW_020170689.1:10143-13883 GCF_000524195.1 Echinococcus granulosus | reverse complement strand
TCTGGTGTTGTTACAACATTAAACGATCCATCGTCTTTTGTGATTTTTCGCTTCCTCAAAAGTGCCGTAGGTACTAAACGATTAGAAATCGTGATAATCTTCTTGACATAGCTTTAACTACTGGATTGACTGCTTGATTATAACTTGATTTATATCTGCATTACATAAGTAAATTTCCTCCTCATTTATATTAATAATGTAAAACTAAATATCGTTATTTCGCATGGCCAATATAAACACCTCTGAAAATAAACATGGCAAAATGTCCAAAATCAGGATTAGAAATAGGAAGTGTCACATTGGCAGAGAATTCTGGGGTTATCCGTTGCCACTTCATTGAACGTGAGTAAGCGCTTTATAAATCCTTTTTTCCCCAACTTTTTACTAGAGTAAGCAAATTTTCAATTTTTATAGGCACGACCAGCAGGCAAATGCTCAGTTCCTACCAAGGAAAGCAGTATCAGTTTGATTTATTGCATAACCGATGGCAGGATATGCGTAGTATCAAAGCACATAGGTCAAGAATAAAAGTCTCATACGTAGCCTGGCATACAGAGCGCTTTATACTATTTTTGGGGATGTGGCCAAAATTCTAAATGATGGATTGAAATAAGAGTATCAGTTAATTTACACTGGAAATGTGGGCCTTTTGACGACATTCTTCGTGCCAATTGTTGATTTCTTGAAGCTACAGCAAGTTGAGAAAATTACCAAAATAGAAGAACATATCCAAATATGCGCATTAGATAGTAGTTATATTTAATTGTGTCTAGCAGCGCTTATTTTTCCACAACCTGTAATTTAAAGTATTAATTCAATTTCTTTGAATATTAAAGAGCAAGCTGAGGAATCAGGCTAATTAGGCATTTTGCGTACAGGTGAAGTCAATTTCACTTTCACAATTTGGAAAAGGGCATTGTTATATCGAACACAACTTGATATTCAAGGCGCAGACCAACCATCTTGAGTGCCATGCCTACTTACTATTTGAATGCAAGCGTATCTCATATTCTTTACGTTTGGCTAATATTTCCTAACCTACAAGTAATGCTTACAACTAATCAGAATTTCGTATGTTTGGTAAGGAATCACTCTTTTGATATCCAAATGGTCCTACTACCGTAAGTTTGTTTATTTTTAACCACATTATCTATGCTCAGAAATACAGCTGAAATGCAAATGCTGCTATTTTCTACGCATTTAAGGAGAATTGGCGACACATGCAGAATCCGATCTCGGAATATTTGCTGTAAACGTTTCATGGATCGGCAATGTCGGATATGACACTTATAGTTGGAACTTAAATCGTTTTGTAAGCCGAGTCGGCGTTATTACGAGGAAGGCCTCCTGTTTTTATACTGCGTTATTATAAGAATCTTGCCAAGAGAAGTTTAGCAAGTGCAAAAGGACTATTATATTGGACCGCGCTAATTGAACGTGCAAAATTTCAGGGCGCAAATTAAAACGGCATTTGAATTTTACATTCTATCACTTTTGCGTACTTCCGCCCATAAATTACGAAAGCTCTTCATTATCTTAGAATTTAAAAAAAGTATTCAGTAATAGCATCTACGATGGATGCGTTAATACTGCTGTTATTGGTGGTTAAGGTTCGAGTCCGATTAATTTGAGCACAGGGCATTGAGGCATCACCTAAGTTGATATGCTATGGCGACTCGCTTCGTACAGTATTTGTTGTCTCACGAAAGCACATTTATTTCTTTCTTCTCGTGTTAAATTTTGTGCAAAAATATACCTTTCCTAATGCACAATACTTGACAATACTTGTCATTCTTAAAAAATAATGTGCCTTTTTTAAGATGCGTTTTAAAATGACTAAGATGGAATCTGTTTTGCATTCTATGAATAATTATTGCTTGATGAATTCACCAGCCTACGAATTCTTTACTTTATTCACACTCCATTTTTGAACACATCTGTTTATGAAATTACACCCAAAATTGTTACAAGGCACAAACATTTTCACTCCTATAAATGGGAATAATTTCTACATCTTTGCTTTTAAATGTACGCCGATTGTTAAATATGTTCATTGTCACTAAAGGTTTTTCGTCCCCTTTTCCTCCATGACAAGCGCTGATTGCCGTTACCATCAAGACCACCGCTGCCTACGCAAAATCTAATTGGTCACTTTTTGCACAATGATGAAGGTGCCTTTGCTGATTTCGCCTGATGCCTAATTAGCTTGAATCTTATCTCCGCCACAATTCACTGAGCAATGTTTGCAATTACTTAATCGTACCTCAAATGTGCTGCATCCAAAAGACATTTAGAAGCAGTTACGATTTTATTATCTCACCTTTCATGGCACAGTGTGCATCTATGAGATAAATCAGTAACGATGGAAAGGAAGACCTACCAAGGGAGAGCCTCCCGGCTGCCCCATAATCAGACGAGGAAAGAATTTACTGTAGAAGTTAAATTTTTTGTTCTTGCCTAATTTTATAAAAATGAATGAGAGCTTTTAATTCACTTTCACAAAATACAATTCGATATTTTAAAAGTGGAATCCGTAACGATGAAATAACTTCTCTCCCCACCACTGTCTCTGAGTTGACCTATACTGAGCGGAGGGAAAACCCTCCTGTTAAATAGGGACAAACCAACAAGTCGACATGCACAGTTGTCTGGAATCTCTAGTTACAAATTCTTTTCAAATGCTATGCCACTTTTTGGAGCCTTTTTATTCTTATCCAAGCATAAAGCGCTGTATTAACAAAAGCAATTATTTGAGGGTGAACGGCTTCCCACTTGACCAGTACCAAAGCGTTTTTATTGGGGTAAAAGAAACTCCATGCCTAATGGCTGTCGTGTCGTAGGAAACAGTGACTACTGGGACGCCGCAGTAGCAATGCCTTCTGCTGCCACTAAAACTTTTGCCACAGTAACCATGACTCATGACATAAACCCATTTACAGCCAGCTCATAGCTCAAAGAGCTGCCATCATCATTTCTGCTGCTTTCAGTGCTTGTTCACTACCCGTGGATTATTTCGGCGACGATTTGCTACATACATCCACTCACAAAATTAGCAGTTTTGATAGGCTTTTTTTCTGCGGCATAGATTGGGCACTCTAATTTGGTGTCAAACAGCCCTGGAAGCTCAAATATAGGAATTAGAAGAGATTTACTTTGCTGCGTGTTGTGTGGCATGGTCGTGGCAGGTATAGAGGAATTCTCTCTATGCCGCAATTTCAGCGCCATGTCTTTTTACCCCATCAAACACAAGTTTCGTTGGTATAGGCAGTCCATCATCCATCACCACTACCACATTCAGCTGCAGTGCTGAGCTGGATGGCGATGACTTTGATCAAACTCCCCCCGACGCGATGCGACCTGAGCGCATCACCACCCCACCGCACCAGCTGCTTTTGAAGCAGCAATAGGTGCACAGTGCGTGCGATCTCTCTGACTCTCAAGCACACACTTTCACGCAAAACACCTACAGCTCCCACCGCAGTTTCCCACGGTGTAGCCAGAGCGGAGGCGTGCAACGGTATGCACGTCTACAGCTTTGCAGCAATAGTGGTAGCAAATTGAGATGTTGAAGGAACGGGCAGTTGATCACTCATTTCCTCTAGGAAGAGTAGGTGGTGGCAGGGCTTGGTATCGAAGTGTGCTACTGCATTTTACTCACACTGGATAACCTCGGCAGTCAAGAGTCTAAGCCCTCAGTAGAACACGCCTATTCACATTACCAATTCCATTTCATCGATTCA
>NW_020170689.1:8680-10043 GCF_000524195.1 Echinococcus granulosus | reverse complement strand
CGTGCCTAGATTAGGATCATTGTCAAAGATGCGTAATCTGGAGTCATTCACTTTCGTTGCATTTCATGACCTTCCACGCACTGCACATGATTTGACACTGGGTCAAGTCGACACGCGTGAATATGGTGCCATCTGGTGTGGCCTTGAAGTCTCACTTTCCACTTGATTTTCTCTCCTGCTTTCAGGGAATTGTTTCGCCTTCTTGTTGGTGTTCCTGCATCGCCACCGATACTTATACTGTTGTGGACGCCAGGTGGCTAAACAAAATAACGAATGCGTTAAACAATCAAAATGAGCCAAAAGAGCCAAATGAGAAAAAAACGCAAGGTGGCATAATCGCGAGCCGATACGCTTTACCACACAGCAGAGCACATTACTGCAAAACACAATGCAAAACAACGCATAAACTGCATCCTAGGTGACGATGTTGGAACCTCTCTCACCTACGAGCCATACTTGAAAATCCATTGGGCTCGGACTAGGTTGCTTGACCTTCAAAGCCCTCTCCACTCATGTCTAAAAGCCTTTCTCAAAACTCACGTGGGATTTGATAGTTACTTCTGTCATACAGATGACATTTGTCCAAGGCTCTCAATGAGAGTATGAGTCAAACCGGCAAATAGATTCCCCTTTAATACATTAAGTACATTGGATATTTCACATTTGCACTTAATTAGTGTCGGTAAAGTGCTGGTATTAGACTCATCTCACTGCGCATCAGAGGTTTTAAAAAAGACCTAATGTAGATAGTTCACTATCATACGCAACCGCACAATGTGTTAATGAGGGCAGTCAACCGCAAAGGTGTCCAGAGGGAAACTGCATTTGTGTCCTCTATGTGCTGCTAATGATTAGCTGCCACTGTGAAATTCACATGTGGACACAAGCGGAAGTCATCGTCGCGATAGATGGAGGGAGTTGGAAGCACGCCTTCGGTGAGGCACACCACATCATAGCCTTCACGATGATGATGTCAGCAGGCTGAATCGGGGTCGCAGAACTTCACCGGGTTAGGGTACGTCGCGTTATCGCCCTAATCTAAAATGAACATACGATCGGCCTCTTTCCTAACTTTGTGGGTGAGTTTCGAGGCTTTTACCATATTGCGAAGGGGACAAATCCAAGTAGCACATTGGTCGGCGATTCTTAAGCAGCGCATCTGCTTTGCCTCCACTTTAATATATAATCTTGCTGAAGCCTCAGTTGATAAAATGCCCAATTCTAACATCACTTCCTTTTTCATTTATCAATTGTGTGGTTGTCCGATGAGAAGATGCACTTTGTTGAGTAGATTCGTTTGCTTGATTTACTTCATTACGTTCGTGTACAGTTTGCTCATGTAGTCGACGGAGTGGGTGCAGCC
>NW_020170689.1:7171-8580 GCF_000524195.1 Echinococcus granulosus | reverse complement strand
AGAGTCATTTTATGGGACGTTATTGTGCACGTGTGTAGTTCCTGCATTCATCGACTACTGTAATGAATTCAACTATGGAACATAGTGCGTCCTCTAGACACTGGTTAGAATTAAAGAGGCTGGTGCCAGTTGTGAATGCACCCGAAGAAAGTGCTGTATCTAACTCGGGTGCCTTGTTGTCATTCTGTGGCATTCTACTTACTTTTAAATGTTTTGGACAAGACCCCATCTAAGGAGAGTTGTTCGCTCTTAATAGTGACGACTCATGTCTTTAGCTGGGTTTAGGACCCCTTCACTGCCACCACCGTTGGTCTGGGTGGCGAATGATCCCGCTAGCTTTGCAGCTGCGGCCTTAACTGATGAAGCAGCCTCCGCCTCTATTGGAGACCTTGACCTTGACACAATGACAAGTGAGCGAATCCGATCTTTGTTTTCATTGATATTCACTGCCTAGATTTGAAAGCTGTGGATTGCAAAACCGAAACGATATCACACTCGTATGCTGTTTCGTGTAGCCTGAAATCGCTCTATGAGTATGCTTCATGTGGAGTGAGATGTTGAGGCCTTGTGCAATGTAAATGTGCGGCTTTAAGTGTTGCCACTTAAGCATGACTGCCACAAAAATTAGCCTAGTGATTAGAAAACCTACTTTCCAATCGTCGAGGCAACTTGTCGCACAGTTGTGGAGGTGATAGGTCACAGTCATTTCATGCGGGTAGGTCGCGTGAAAAGTCATCGCGTATCGCGCGAGAGAGGGTGGAGTGCAATACTTGCGATGCCTCAAGGGAGAGGGCCGTCGTCGGATAAAATACAGGCAGACCAGCTACCAGTGCAGTGCATGTGGTTTGTTTGCCAGCAACAGGTGGTGAAAGGATGATTTCAGTTTGGGTGCAAAGGAGTTCGTCAACCCCTCCCAATGGCGATACATTTGTTAGCTTTGCTCTACCTGGTGATGATGATAACGCCGGTTGCAGTTTCCATCCCATCATATTCTGTGGCTGATGCTTTGCGATACACGTAGCCGCACTCGAAACAACAGCGTCTGTAATTGGAATTTACATCACATCACATTCACATCTGCTGTTGTGAAAGTGCGTAATAATGAGGAGGGCACAGGTGTGATAGGGACCCGCTATCACCGCACTCCCTTGACTTACATTGTAACCGCTTCCGATTTAATGCCTACTTAACCAAACATTTCCTATAAATGTATAAAAAATTAAGTAAACGGATGAATGTCCACCGTCCTTACTATAAATAAACAGCGTCTCTAGCGGCATGGCTTTCATGATCATCACGCCACTCGTCCTTTTAGGTTGGCGGTGGTGCGGTGTGGGGTTTTCCCATAACCCGTAAGTTGCAAACGTATTCCCCTATTAAGGTAATTTTACCCCATTTTATCTTCCTTC
>NW_020170689.1:5515-7071 GCF_000524195.1 Echinococcus granulosus | reverse complement strand
TTCCTAGTTTTTCGGTCTCCACTACTGCTGCTGCTGCTTCCGAAGTTCTCGTACTTCATCGCATTTCCTCACCTCAATGAGGAAAACCGGTGTATTAAAACAACGCATGGTATTGTTGACAGATTATGTAAGTACGCCTTGTTACACATAAACAAGCCCATGAGGTGGGCAAAACTTTGGGGGTAGCAGGCAATTTTGGAATAAAAATGGCAAATTCTTCTTTTACAAGGCGATGAAAATGAGTTGGCATAAACACGAGTGGCAGCTTCTGTACAAGCTAAGTTCAAACTAATTGGCAGTAGTCTACGAGGATGTGACTTGCAGTAATCAGCGACCCTTCAACTGCCTTCCGGGCTCTTCATACCATTAGTACGGCCCAGGTTTGCAGGATTGCTTCGGAATAATTCAAGCGTTAGGCAGTCAAGGGCGTCAAAAGCGGAACAAGTCTTCTGAGGCACATCCAACAATGCGTTATAGTTAGTGTTTGATTCAATGAATTCCACTCTCACGTTAACACAAAAGGGTGAACATAGTTGCATTCTAAATGTCACACTTTTTTTCTGGAAAGAATAGTGGTATAAGGCAATGCTTAAACAAGCAAGACTGAAAACTTGAATTAACAACGACGATGAATACATGCGCGACCATTTCAAACCAAGCTCAACTCCGAAGTAAGCGCTTATTATCCATACTATTCAGTTCAGCCCACTACTAGTGGTCCATTATACTGGTGGGTGCGTATTATTAAGTCCTTATGCACAAAGGATAAATGTTTAGCAAGTAAAAACACCTCGAAAAGAACATTGCTGGCTATGAGCTAGGTCAGTAGCCTGAAAAACTGGTTCAGCCGTTGAGGCCAGATGCAGTCCACAGTGCTCAAATGGCTTATTTGGGTCAACTAGTAACTTAGTAAGACAGAAAGGATTGATTTACCGGAGTGATCTTTGGGTGAAGTGGAACTTGCGTGCTTGTTGGGCTTCTGTGAACTTCCGCATACTACAAGGCGAATACCCGCGAACAAGAAAAGGGAATGAAGTTATGGTATTAAGCATCAACAACTTTTTATCAGTTAAAATGAGCAAAATAACGCGCTTAACGCAATTGAAGCTTCAACTTAAATTTAAACTTGGTTTGAAATAAATAGGAAAACTAGCGTCATTTGCATGATTTCTGAATACGCCCTATTGGAATAGAGTCCCTAGCTTGTGTCAAAGTTCATCAGAGTTATTGCAGGCATTTTGTAAGGTATATTGAACACTGCCAAACCGTCTATGCCTTAGACGGAAACAGGAACTGCGCCTTCGAGCAGCCTCACATATGACTTAAATAGCCCTTCCACGTGTTTGCTGATCTCCAGTTCATGATAAGCGGGAAGTGAGAGGAAGACAGGGTCACTGGGAACCCTGGAATGATTGGTGCTTTCGAGTTGGTGGATTGATCCAATGGATAGATTATTGGTTGATTATAGTGCCATATCTCGTCTGCTTACCCTTACCTGACTTGACGCAGGCAAATCATGCCAAATTCAGTGAATGATAGAAGTTGAATGAGATTTG
>NW_020170689.1:3856-5415 GCF_000524195.1 Echinococcus granulosus | reverse complement strand
AATGTGAGAGATGATGTAGCATTGCCCAATATGATTATGATACCTTGTAATACACGGTACCAAAATCTAATAGGCATTTATCATGTGAATCCCATCAAGTAGGTCCAACAATCCCATTCATGTCTCCAATTTAATTAATTTGTCAGATAAGATTAATGAAAAGAAGACGACTAGAAAATCAAGGACCAGGAAACGAAAATATATCAATTTAGAAGTGCAGTCAATCGAGCGATTCCAGCACACACAGCCACCTTCCCCTAATGTGCACCGTTGCTAATACTGACTACTTTATTTCTTGCGGTATGCAGTTTAAAAATAGTAATCTGTCGCATAAGGGATATCCAAGGGACAAAAATTAGCATTCCCTACAGTTGCTTTTGCGCATTTACGCATCCAGTTACTTTTTAAAAAAACCACACATAGGTACAGAGTTGCCCTCTCTGAATATGCAGTTATGTTCTGAGCAAAATCGGTGGTGACTCTGGATCAACAGTTGCTCGATGGAGAAAAGTGACAAACAACAAATATTTTGGTGACCAAAAAATGATATAGAAAAAAACTCGCAAAGGCGAGAGCAAATTTTGCACTCTATCTGATGAAATAGGTTTCATGTACCGAAAGACCCTTCGGTTTGAGTAGACTCAAGGTCCAGTAAAAACTTGCTACTGCTGCGGCTCCACTTTTGTCCCCGTGCATACTCGCCTTCGCGTCTATGTCACCCCTATCGTAGGTAATACCTTTGCAAATCAGAAAGAATATTGTATCAGCCGTTGAACCACCTTTGTATGCCAAGTCCTCTACTGCTCCTTTGTGCCTCTCAACTCCTAAAGCCATTAGGATACTTCAGGGTCACCGCAAAATTGAAAGTCTTAATGTAGACAGTAGCTGAATTACCCAAAGCGGCTCTACTAACAGCTGTCATGAGGGTATATGCACAAGTGCTGATCTCCTGAACCCGCATGACCACCTTGGGTGTGGTGCCTTACAATTCGCTCTGGATTCGATCCGACAATTTCGCAGGTTACGCGTCGTCACCCCTTCATCGTGTAGGCTACCCTCAAGATACTCTTCGAAGCGCCAAACACCAACAGGGCATCAGGCTTCCTCACTTTCTCGAGAAATGTTTTGATCAATTCTAGTGGCTACAGAGGGCAACATTTGGGGTACGTTAAAGTGCATATGGAGGCCATGCAGAACACCAAGAATATCATTGTACAGGGGTCGATCTTTCTTTATTCAGACAGCGTTTTTGATCTTAAACAAGGTCTCGGGATACAAGGAGTGGTCTCTGACAGCCTATGTGTTGTGTCCTTAAATGAATAAGTCCAGCTTATACACTAATTATAATGACAAAATTATCTGCCATCTCGGAATCCATGCTTTTTTAAAGACCGCTTCAAGTTTTTTACTCTGAAGTAATTTCCTTTGCACTAAAGCATTGACGAACCTTGAGTTTCTCCCCAGAAAATAGTAGAAGCAGAAAGGCTACAATTTGTAGTGTACAGGATTCTTAGCCTTAAAATTGCAGGATTATCCTACAGTGATGCATTTGGTTTACC
>NW_020170689.1:1382-3756 GCF_000524195.1 Echinococcus granulosus | reverse complement strand
CAAAACATGGATCGACAAGGTCATCTTTGCACTCCCGACTACTTACATTTATTTGAATGGCATATAATTAACTAGTTGGCTTTAAGTGGATTGATAAATTGACACACCTTAAGGTACTGCCTACCCACCTTTCTGCCTTCCTTTCGTCCATCCATTTGCCAGCCTAAAATCCATTAGTCTCAATAGTCCGGACTAGCCAGAAATGGGAGAATAGCTATTGACAATGGAAGTAGCAGGTATGCTAATGGATTAGCGCGCTCCTAGCATCCGAATGCAGTGTTAAATCGGTCATCTGAAGAACAGCCATGATAGGCGAAACAACTAACTAGTGCATAAAATCCGCACACCTAGTAAAAGAGGCTAAATTTGGGAAGGCAGCTAGTTTTAGGAAATTTATGCTATAAACAAAAACAGTATGTCTTTCTGGATTAATTTGCTTGGTAAAATAATTGTTAGTCATTTACTCCATCTTTTTCCATCGAAAAGAATGATAGGTGCAAAGTTCTTTTACGCTTTCATCAACTTTTTTGTTTGGAAGGCCAATAAAACATTTAGCTCCATGTCTTTCGCCTTTTTTCACATATTCGTTGCCCAGCTGCCCACTCTATCTCCTTCCGACCAATAATTGGAACTCTTTAAGACAAATGTTCGTCACCAAGAGGAATGAAAGTAAAAATTAGGAAACACCTCGTTTTCTTACTTTCCTACCGGGTTGCATAGAATTCCAGGCGTCAAATTATACACCAGCTCCAAAATCAGTCTAACCACGACACCACAAATACAGCCAAAATAGCGTGGAACCGTTAGTTTTTCCGAGGCCGTATTGACTGTGCTCACTCACACTGATTAGTTACACTCAGTGGCCACATATCTCAGTATTGGTGCGAACTTTTACCTTAAACCACATATCTATCTTCCAGCCGATCTGTGCATAGCCTTGTCAACTCTTAAATGGGTAGCTAATTATGTCAATAAAAAGTGTTTTCCAAACCAGGCAATGTAGCAAGCAAATTCACTAGGGATATCAGTAGAACGAAAAGAATTGAAGCAATTGGGAACTGAAGCTAAATTTGGGTTTCTCGAATCTACCCATCAATAGGGTTTGGTGGACTAATCTATGCTATAACCTTGTGTCAATTGAATATTTAGCTAACCAGTCCAACTACTAATCAAACTTTGCGCCCTAGACTAGTTGCTCGAAGACTAGCCGGAAATTAGCTGATTCCAAAAAGAGAAATGCAAGAGTTAAGTAGGCTGGATTATTAGTGCAGGTATTGTCTCTGAGTGAATGGGTTACACAGCTTCCTTTTCTGGTTCTCTATCACGATAAGTGTATGTTTAACTGTACAATTCAATATAATCTAAAGGCGGCAAAAACGCAATGTAAAGTTCAAATTCTTAAGCAATAGTAAATTCAAGAATAGTGAAAAGTGCCCATAAAATGATTTATTTTGTGGAACCCAAGCACGCATTACGGAGGTGCCAATGACGACTTAAAAGTGTAGCTGCAGGGTGCTACCTGAAAATAAGCCAATATATGATTCGGTGAATAGTTCATTTGTGCCAAAAGCAGTCGGTTCGGTAGGCATGTCAACGGAACATAAGAATGAACTTTCGGGTTGTAAACAGTAGATTTCCGTCTTCGGGTAAAGAGGGACACAAAGTGACTGTATAATTTATTGCAAACGCAATGTTTCCAACAAAATGGGTAGGAAGATTGGTTAGTGATGATTGTTGGAAAGTGATGCCACTTTGCTGATCACTATGCTCTACGCTGTCGAGGAGGGGCAACCGGATTCCTCTTTTGTTGAACTGAAAAATAAGAAAATAGAAAGGTACATTAACTACCAGTAAACGCCGTTTGCCACCTGCTGATCGGTTCTATCACGGTATCAACTTGATTGATTGCATTTATTTGAAAGAAAATAGAGGATTTCTAGTTCAGTGTAGCTTTGGACGTTTGCCTAACGAGAGTGGATGCAAATATTTTAAATGTTATGTTGACTGCTAAAAGTAAAGTGAATGAGCAGGAAAGTCGACACGAGTACAGTACAGTGCAAACATTAAAAATCACTTGTAAGGTTAATAAAAGAAAGTGGAAATTTACTTACACAATTAAAGGATGTCACATTTTGCCAATTTTGGCCGATTCATGAGATTAATGTCATCCAACCTGTTCTTTTGGTTGGCACACCTACGTGAGGTGGTCGAGGTCAAGGAAGATACAATTTTAAAGTCGGTGGTGAAAGCACATGTAAACGTAGAGACAGCTGTGAAAGGCGGAGCTCATGGAATCCCAATCGACGCCAGCCGTTGCAGTCGAAACGGGTTAAGCGTCGCTAGCTTGGAATAAAAAAGAACGTGAGGGAGAATG
>NW_020170689.1:0-1282 GCF_000524195.1 Echinococcus granulosus | reverse complement strand
ATTTTTAGCCGCTCAGGTCCACTGTTATTTTAGTGCCCATCAACACTTGACGTATGCAAAGCAGCCGATATTTGACAAATTGGGATCTGCAAAGCTGAGGTATAAAGGGATATATGAGGAGTGAGTTGACAGCTCCACAGTGAGAACGGCAAAGACATCTGCGATATTACGCATGATGCAAAACCTGCAAAAATTAGCGCTGAATAAGCATAATTTTACTAGTCCACTTTTTTGGAAACACTTTTGCCATCCTCGCTAAAAATAGCTTTTGATATTCATAACTTGATCTCACTTAGTAATGCATTGTCAAAGCTTCAGTTCCTTTTCCCTAACACTGTTTGGCTTTTGAGTATCAAAAACAAGCATCAATGGAGGTTCCGTACTGTTTTAAATTTACGTCACCTTTGGAAATATTTGTACACACGTGCAAATGCTACTGAAGGCTTGCAGTTGCCTTACAACTAGCACCAACACCATCTTCTCAGCCAATCGCAACATTTTAGCACATGGAATAGGGCAAAACTCCAACCTTCCCATTGGCTCGTGATGAACCGCGCAAAACCCACAAAACTTAGTGACTAGAGCTCCACCAAAAGGACACGGTATGCTGATTTGTCACAGTAACCAGTGCCTTGTCAAATAAACAGTCTCATGAAGGTAACCCTGCATTTGAAGTACTTCCAAGAAAAGGAAATAAATTTGTTAGAAGGAGGGCCGACTGCTAGCCAAGCCCTTGGCTGCATGTATTTTTACAGGAGATGAGTAACAGTTCCGTTTCTTCGCAGTAAACTTCAAAATAAAACTGACCCTATTGAAGGGATAATGCTTATCAAAACTTGAGCACAGGAAACGAACATCTACGTGAAGTTTGGAAATCAAATTGCCGGTTTCTCTGCGGTAAACATAAGAACCACCTGACATTGAGATTTGACTAGTTACCGATTTCGGATACACCTAACGGAGACAAATAAGTGCAAATAGATTTGAACCTTACCAAAATGACTAAGTGATGGCAGTTTCAGAACAATTTTTGTTTGATGAGACACACGGCTGCGGCGAACCACGCCTTCATGAAAAGCGTTGACGTGAGCAACAGTGTAGATGGTTAAGCCTCGGTTCTGGCGAGTTACGAATCAGAGGCATAGAGGGATGGACTCTCAGATAGTGAGATCTCCGATGCAGACGATATGTGCACAGCATGTGTACAGCGTGTGGGCAAGTGCTCACTGCCAAGATTGCTAAGGCTTGGAGCTCCATTTTGCTCATCACTCTGGTGCATTTG
>NW_020170690.1:19168-25196 GCF_000524195.1 Echinococcus granulosus | reverse complement strand
CTTCGTTATAGCCGTGTAATAAATATGGAAAAGAAAGGCATTTGTAGGTTATTTATTTGTCTACTGTGATGCATAATCGCAAATGCAAATATCTTGAAACAAAAGGCAGTTAATTAGGAATAGTAGCCATATTAGTCACAAAAACTGTTGCGAAAACTTTTTCCCTCAAGACCATACAACCGGCAAATCCTTTTTTACTGTGTATTCATCCGCTACCCATTCAAGCCTCATATCACCACATATGTAGCATCCTGGGACTTCCCTCAAGACGAAAGAAGACATGGTATTCGGAGTGAATGTAACATTCGGCACGGAGAAGGTATTTTTGCTACCGGAATAGCCCGAGGGCCGCCTCCCAGCGGGAGAAGCCTGTAACAAAACTACCAGATGATTCTCCCTTATTGTCGCTTTGGTTGTTAATACCTTTCCTACAGAACACGGCACTGGAGTAGATGCCAAAGGTAGACATCAAATTCAGCACTTCTGTTTGTGGTCAGCATTCTCCCATCCGTGGCATGGGTACTTCTTCCGCTCCGCTAAGTTTTATCACGAAGCAGTAATAATCAGGACAGATGTTCTCTGGGATCGAAATCGCGTTCCTTTAACACCAATGTGGGATCGCGAGACTTCCCTGATGACGAAAGATAAAGCGTATTACTCGGCTTGAATATATATGTTCGGCATACCTATAACCACCACTTGTCCCACTGAGGCACACTTCCTATTGGCTACGGAGAAGTCCGACCACTTCGCACAATTCATTAGTTCGCTATTGCTATCCTACCCTGCTATTGCTCTACCACTCCGCCTTTCTCGTACTGACAATAGCATCTGGCTTGCGCGTAAATTATTTGTACGAAGGGTGCTGTACCATTTCATCCAAAATATTTCCTGCTTTGCCAGTCACAGTCGCACACTAACCCAATCACCCACAGGTCGACGCGCCTACCACCACTTTGATTAGTCTCTCTGCCATTTAGGTAGATGGCAAATAAATATGCTGAGCAGATAGCCTTATCGATTTGTGTAACATTGGCATATTTATTAGTAGCTTTTTGCTATGTTTTCTTTTGATTTTTTATCATACATCTATTCTTTTATATTAATTGCCTGTATCGTCTATTCATTCACTTATATTTGTTATTATATAATACACAAAATAAACAAGTTTTAGTGTGCATGCGTGTAATGCCCATTAAAGGCAAAAATATTAATTGAAATAAAACCTTATTAAAAGTGGAACCGTTCATAAATTAATTGATGTGTGTAGAAATAATGAAATTAAGACGTAGAATAAATTGTTGGAGTAAAGCGACGTGACGTGTTGATTGGCTAACACAAGGGCAGCGTCGGTACACACATTGTACAAATAGCAGCAGCCGCGGACGTGTCCCTTCGTTAGCGGAGCGCGGTTTCTGTTGTGCGTCTTGCTTACTCGTCGTAGCCTCTGGCTTGGGCTTTTGATCATTTTGGTTAGACAATGTCTGGTCGTGGCAAAGGTGGAAAGGGTCTGGGAAAAGGAGGCGCCAAGCGTCACAGGAAGGTGTTGCGTGATAACATCCAGGGTATCACGAAGCCCGCCATCCGGCGTCTGGCACGTCGTGGTGGCGTGAAACGCATCTCCGGGCTCATCTACGAGGAGACCCGTGGCGTGCTCAAGGTTTTCCTGGAGAATGTCATTCGCGACGCTGTCACGTACACTGAGCACGCGAAGCGCAAGACCGTTACTGCTATGGACGTGGTCTATGCTCTTAAACGCCAGGGTCGTACCCTCTACGGCTTTGGCGGCTAGATAGCGTCCTAGTCGGTGGGCAGACGGTTGGCGAGATCGTGTGGATGTTGTATGAACGCTCCAACGGCCCTGTTCAGGGCCACTTTCACCACCACATTACAGATTGTGTTCGTCTTTGCTTGTTCCACCAGCGAGGGAGACGAGGCGGCGTAGGGTAGTTGAGGGAGAGTTAGGAGCTAACACCACACCGGTGCCTGGCTGTGTGCGCTTCAGGTGCGAGGGTGGGTGAGTGGATGGGTAGGTGCTAGCCGTTTGTCAGCTGACTTCTGATGTGGCCCTGCCAACCCGCTCTCGCATCGGTAAACGCTTTTGACGTACTTGGGTCTTCGCCCTTACGCGTGTCTGTGCGCCTGTTAGGCGTCAAGTCGGCGTGCCGACGTTCGCGTGGCGGTGAGGAGTGGGGGGAGCGGTAGCAATGGGAGGGAGAAAGGGCAATTGACTGAGTGAATTGGCAGCGATCTGTTGTTGTGTCGAATCGGTGGTGGCATGATTGGCATTGCTGTCGTTCCCGATGGTGATACTGGGGCCTGGCGAAGTGTGATGTTCTGGTAAGGTACCAGCAGGTGGGTGAAAGCAGTAAAGGCATGACGCTGTACACTGTTGTGGTTCTCGGGTTTGCTCACATGATTGAACGGTGGAACAGTAGTCGTCGGCTGTCCTATGACAGAGTTTGCATGTGCTGCAGCGGATCTTTCCTACGCTGCGCTATGTCATGTTCCGATAAGAAGCGTTATGATGAGCCAAGCTATGGCAACCCATGCCACTCTAAACTACTCAACACTACTCCAATCGTTCCAATGCCACGCAGGTCAACATTTGGGCACTGACATCCCCTATAGACTAAGGAGTGCCAACCGAGAGACGCGAAGAAAGGTGGTTCCATC
The DNA here is from genome assembly GCF_000524195.1 of Echinococcus granulosus. Classification (NCBI taxonomy): domain Eukaryota; kingdom Metazoa; phylum Platyhelminthes; class Cestoda; order Cyclophyllidea; family Taeniidae; genus Echinococcus; species Echinococcus granulosus. The sequence continues at coordinate 22,520 of NW_020170690.1, read as the reverse complement.
ATGGCTTCGTGACTAAATAATTAACTAAGACCTTCTGTTTAGGATCCAAGCACAGCTTGCCCAGTGACAGACAGAGATGGATGGAAAACAGTGTGCAGCCCCTTGAACCATGACCACCTACTCTACCGCGAGGCGGCGGATACGACGTATAAACCCATGCAAGATATGGAATGGGAGCACTGCACTCCCCCAAACCCCAATCTGAAGTCCGCACGACACCACAGCATCACAGCGCACCTCTGCAGCCCCTACACCCAAGGCAGTGAGGCAGGCCTTCGTTATAGCCGTGTAATAAATATGGAAAAGAAAGGCATTTGTAGGTTATTTATTTGTCTACTGTGATGCATAATCGCAAATGCAAATATCTTGAAACAAAAGGCAGTTAATTAGGAATAGTAGCCATATTAGTCACAAAAACTGTTGCGAAAACTTTTTCCCTCAAGACCATACAACCGGCAAATCCTTTTTTACTGTGTATTCATCCGCTACCCATTCAAGCCTCATATCACCACATATGTAGCATCCTGGGACTTCCCTCAAGACGAAAGAAGACATGGTATTCGGAGTGAATGTAACATTCGGCACGGAGAAGGTATTTTTGCTACCGGAATAGCCCGAGGGCCGCCTCCCAGCGGGAGAAGCCTGTAACAAAACTACCAGATGATTCTCCCTTATTGTCGCTTTGGTTGTTAATACCTTTCCTACAGAACACGGCACTGGAGTAGATGCCAAAGGTAGACATCAAATTCAGCACTTCTGTTTGTGGTCAGCATTCTCCCATCCGTGGCATGGGTACTTCTTCCGCTCCGCTAAGTTTTATCACGAAGCAGTAATAATCAGGACAGATGTTCTCTGGGATCGAAATCGCGTTCCTTTAACACCAATGTGGGATCGCGAGACTTCCCTGATGACGAAAGATAAAGCGTATTACTCGGCTTGAATATATATGTTCGGCATACCTATAACCACCACTTGTCCCACTGAGGCACACTTCCTATTGGCTACGGAGAAGTCCGACCACTTCGCACAATTCATTAGTTCGCTATTGCTATCCTACCCTGCTATTGCTCTACCACTCCGCCTTTCTCGTACTGACAATAGCATCTGGCTTGCGCGTAAATTATTTGTACGAAGGGTGCTGTACCATTTCATCCAAAATATTTCCTGCTTTGCCAGTCACAGTCGCACACTAACCCAATCACCCACAGGTCGACGCGCCTACCACCACTTTGATTAGTCTCTCTGCCATTTAGGTAGATGGCAAATAAATATGCTGAGCAGATAGCCTTATCGATTTGTGTAACATTGGCATATTTATTAGTAGCTTTTTGCTATGTTTTCTTTTGATTTTTTATCATACATCTATTCTTTTATATTAATTGCCTGTATCGTCTATTCATTCACTTATATTTGTTATTATATAATACACAAAATAAACAAGTTTTAGTGTGCATGCGTGTAATGCCCATTAAAGGCAAAAATATTAATTGAAATAAAACCTTATTAAAAGTGGAACCGTTCATAAATTAATTGATGTGTGTAGAAATAATGAAATTAAGACGTAGAATAAATTGTTGGAGTAAAGCGACGTGACGTGTTGATTGGCTAACACAAGGGCAGCGTCGGTACACACATTGTACAAATAGCAGCAGCCGCGGACGTGTCCCTTCGTTAGCGGAGCGCGGTTTCTGTTGTGCGTCTTGCTTACTCGTCGTAGCCTCTGGCTTGGGCTTTTGATCATTTTGGTTAGACAATGTCTGGTCGTGGCAAAGGTGGAAAGGGTCTGGGAAAAGGAGGCGCCAAGCGTCACAGGAAGGTGTTGCGTGATAACATCCAGGGTATCACGAAGCCCGCCATCCGGCGTCTGGCACGTCGTGGTGGCGTGAAACGCATCTCCGGGCTCATCTACGAGGAGACCCGTGGCGTGCTCAAGGTTTTCCTGGAGAATGTCATTCGCGACGCTGTCACGTACACTGAGCACGCGAAGCGCAAGACCGTTACTGCTATGGACGTGGTCTATGCTCTTAAACGCCAGGGTCGTACCCTCTACGGCTTTGGCGGCTAGATAGCGTCCTAGTCGGTGGGCAGACGGTTGGCGAGATCGTGTGGATGTTGTATGAACGCTCCAACGGCCCTGTTCAGGGCCACTTTCACCACCACATTACAGATTGTGTTCGTCTTTGCTTGTTCCACCAGCGAGGGAGACGAGGCGGCGTAGGGTAGTTGAGGGAGAGTTAGGAGCTAACACCACACCGGTGCCTGGCTGTGTGCGCTTCAGGTGCGAGGGTGGGTGAGTGGATGGGTAGGTGCTAGCCGTTTGTCAGCTGACTTCTGATGTGGCCCTGCCAACCCGCTCTCGCATCGGTAAACGCTTTTGACGTACTTGGGTCTTCGCCCTTACGCGTGTCTGTGCGCCTGTTAGGCGTCAAGTCGGCGTGCCGACGTTCGCGTGGCGGTGAGGAGTGGGGGGAGCGGTAGCAATGGGAGGGAGAAAGGGCAATTGACTGAGTGAATTGGCAGCGATCTGTTGTTGTGTCGAATCGGTGGTGGCATGATTGGCATTGCTGTCGTTCCCGATGGTGATACTGGGGCCTGGCGAAGTGTGATGTTCTGGTAAGGTACCAGCAGGTGGGTGAAAGCAGTAAAGGCATGACGCTGTACACTGTTGTGGTTCTCGGGTTTGCTCACATGATTGAACGGTGGAACAGTAGTCGTCGGCTGTCCTATGACAGAGTTTGCATGTGCTGCAGCGGATCTTTCCTACGCTGCGCTATGTCATGTTCCGATAAGAAGCGTTATGATGAGCCAAGCTATGGCAACCCATGCCACTCTAAACTACTCAACACTACTCCAATCGTTCCAATGCCACGCAGGTCAACATTTGGGCACTGACATCCCCTATAGACTAAGGAGTGCCAACCGAGAGACGCGAAGAAAGGTGGTTCCATCATGGCTTCGTGACTAAATAATTAACTAAGACCTTCTGTTTAGGATCCAAGCACAGCTTGCCCAGTGACAGACAGAGATGGATGGAAAACAGTGTGCAGCCCCTTGAACCATGACCACCTACTCTACCGCGAGGCGGCGGATACGACGTATAAACCCATGCAAGATATGGAATGGGAGCACTGCACTCCCCCAAACCCCAATCTGAAGTCCGCACGACACCACAGCATCACAGCGCACCTCTGCAGCCCCTACACCCAAGGCAGTGAGGCAGGCTACCAACACGCAACTTTAAGCCGGACAGTGAGTCGTCGGTCCATCCCCATACACCCACATCGACATGACACCATGTCTTTGTTTTCCTCATTTATGCATCAGTATAAGTAATTACATGACTATAACGAAA
>NW_020170690.1:15986-19068 GCF_000524195.1 Echinococcus granulosus | reverse complement strand
CACTTCTGTGTACCTACCAAAAAATATACTTTGCAACAACAGTTGTGCGGTTTTGTATTTGCACGCTCCGATTATTCACTTATACGAATTTACAATAATCGTATTTACATGTGCATGCATTTAAATGCGCCCCATGCAAGAACAATAAAATTCTGTTGCTAACAACACCAAAAACATGCGTAAGGTAGACAAAACTGTGAATAAATTTAAGTGTTTGAGTCGGTTGATTCAGAGTGTTGATTGGCTGATGCAATGGTGGCATCTACCTGCAGATGCGGTTAGAGCGCGGACTGTTGGCACATCGCCCTCGCTCCAAACTCGGGCCAATGAGAGGATGCCTGATGCAGTTTTGGTCATTGTGATTGGCCGATGCCTGCACCATTGGCGACGCGAACTTTGTCAGAGATGATGAGGTAAATAGATGTGGAGAAGGCGGTGTTGAAGGATCTGTGTTGTGTTTCGCTGACGAGGGGTTGTTGTTGTTAGTGCTGCTGTAGTTGCTGTTGCTGTTATGGCTCCCAAAGTAGTGTCAGGCAAGGCCGCGAAGAAGGCGTCGAAGGTGAAGGTGCCGAAGACGGACAAGGCGAAGAAGAGGAGGAGGAAGGAGAGCTACGCCATCTACATCTACAAGGTGTTGCGCCAGGTGCACCCAGACACGGGCATCTCCTCGAAGGCGATGTCGATAATGAACTCCTTTGTGAACGACATCTTCGAGCGAATTGCCGCCGAGTCGAGTCGGTTGGCGCATTACAATAAGAAGTCGACCATCACGAGCAGAGAGATCCAGACTGCTGTGCGTCTGCTGCTGCCGGGTGAGTTGGCAAAGCACGCGGTGTCGGAGGGCACGAAGGCTGTGACCAAGTACACCGGCTCCAAGTAGATGAGATGAGATTGGAGGAGAGGAGAGGAGAGTGAAATGGTGCAGTGTTCTTGTCACAGCTGTTTTGTCGCACTCCGCCCCACTTCACTCCACCGCACTCAACATTGTCCATCAGTGAGTGAACGCATCCCACGGCCCTGCTGAGGGCCACTATCGCCACACTAATTCTTGGTTGTTGTGGGTGAGACGTGCATTTTTAACGCTCTCCGTCTCTCTGCCTTGTTTGTTCTTTCCATGTCATTGTAGCGCCACTTGCCAGGCGCACTGGGTTTGATGTTGGCGGTAGTGTGTGGGTGGTATGTCTACTGGAGGGAAGGGGAGGGGATGTGATGGTGCGTGTGGGGATGATTGTGGCGATTGTGGTGATTGGGTCAACAATTTGGGTGGAGGGAAGTAGGTGGGTGCTTTCGGTGCTCGCACTGACTGGAAGGCGTGATGGAAGAGGTGAGGTGGTGTGGTTGTTTTATGCCGGTGGGTTGATGGCGTGCGAATGTGTGAGTGAATGCATGGGTGGGAGGGTGGCGGATCTACTTTGCTGCGGGGAAAAGAGCCCAGCATTGATGCTTCCTGAATCCTGCTTTGTTCAGTCACTGTTCCCACATGGTCTTGACACGCGTGATCTGTGTTGCCTATGACTGCCAACTCGATGACGATTGAGGGTCCCTTTGTCTGTGTCACTTCATGATTAGTTGTACCAATGCAGGTGGGTGTCTTTGAGCTATACACCGTCCAAATGTATGCACACGTGTGTAGAGTCGTGTACACTTGGTTGCGGTGGTGGCATGGCGCAATTGGCATCAAGAAGTGCAAGGGTGGTAGGCGAGGAGGAAGTCAAGTTTTGCAGCTCAACTGAAGGAGAGGCCAAAATTTCTTCACCGGCCTATGCCTTCCCAACAGGCCTAGTTGTCGTGTAATGCCTCAACAGCAATGCTTTCTTTTGTGCACCCTACAATACTCACGAATCATCATCATCCCTAACACCACCTCCACTGCCCCATTTCACGCAGTCGACTCGAAAGCAACCTTTGCTAGTGGCTCGCCATACTCTCGCGAGGACAATGAGCACACCATAGAGGCCAAAACTACACGTGGAAGTAAAGCTACTGTGACACGAAAGACAAAGCAGCACATTGGTAGACAAGTGTTATCGAGATGCAAAAAGTGTTCCGTGGGGCGAGATCTCGTCTACTCCTTCCACAATAAACATCCAGTTGAAGTGGTTGAGCACCGGCACTCCAGTGCCACAGAAGGGTAGGCGGCGGTAGTGAAAGCAGACATGGCTCATCCCGCTTCCCGTGGCTGGTGAGGAGAAGTGGATCTGCACGATGTACCCTACATGTCGATCTGCATCCACGTTACTAGCTCAATAGAGTCAGAAGTGATGGCGCAACACCCAAGTCCTGTGACAGCAGCAGCTTCAGCGCTGCTGCATGCTCAACAGTTTGACTTGAGTCAATTGGCAGTGGCAGCGCCACCCCATTTACGGAATAATGAATCCCTGAAACGGTTGCCCCTCACGAATCCACAAATGCATGCTCGCACTCACCAACGTGCATGCGGCAATCCCAACCCCTCACCTCAGCCCGACAATGCACCATTCACCATCAACTCACACACGATGAAAAGCAAACGCCCACATTTCCGCTCAGCGAGAGTTCCACCATTCCCCTCTAGCAGGCCTTGGATACCACAATCCCGCTACACACCCAAACATCAGCAGCCACCGTCGCCACAACTGGCCCCCGGCACCACCTCAACGCATGCAATCCCAATGCCTGTTGTAACCAACGCACCCTCGACGCTGTCAATTAGGCGCATTGCATACGCCGCTAGTGACGAATGCGAATTGACATCAGCAACACCTCGCCCCCACAGACAATCCGATGACCACTACTGCATCCTCAGAGCGCAACTGCTTAGCCTCAGAAATGCTGCTTCAGGACATTACCCTCCCGAAAACTGTCTACCAAACCACCGTGTTCCACAAGTTCGGCCACCGCACAAGCCCACTCAGGGACGCAGAGGTAACTTTGAAACAACTACAGTGCCATTACTCACCGTCATCTAACCTCTGAGGACGAGCCATTCGCCTCTGCTATCATTGTAGTTAATCATCCTAGACCGTGTGCCAGCTGTTGAATAACATCGTCCTCCCCATCTATATGTCGTGCTCATGACAAATGATCCACACCATAGCCTACC
>NW_020170690.1:13213-15886 GCF_000524195.1 Echinococcus granulosus | reverse complement strand
CTTTACTAAAAGGCTTTTTACTACTTTTACGACTGCTAACTTCAAACGTTTTCTGCATCCTTGGTCATGCGGTTGTGCCTTATTCAAATCGGTGTGCGCATTGTTAGCTTGCGTTTGGTAAGTTTCGGGCCAAATTAGTGTGTATTATTTCGCCTCTTGGAATCTGATGCGCTTCTTTAGAAGTAAGAAATAAAGATGCCAGCCTGGCTGTTTTACTAGCACTAGTTTTTACTCCTAATACGGTGCTAGTGCTACGAGGTGGCTAATTGATGATAACTTCTGTTAACGTGTTCTCTGTGTAAAAATTCACGTCAACTTTAGTGTGGAAATTTGTGCACTTCCTAGTTGTGACACGTTTTGAGGCTATGCAGTCTTTTCTGCAACTTGTTTAACGAGTGGAGTGGAGAATTGTCTGTTCACTTTTGGGAGTATTTCTTGCACACTTTATGGTCGCCATGAAATTGGTTTACGTGTGACTTGACATCGTTGGCTAATCTTTTGCTCCACTATGCACCCCTAGTCATTTGTTGACCCAGAGTCACCACTGAGTGCGTGCTGAATGTGCAACTATATTTGCGTAGAGAGTATCTGTTTGTACGTACATGGTTCACTTCTGCCCATTGATTTTGCGTTGGCCTATGAGGATATGACAAGTGGGAGGCCATTTCTGTACTGGGTTATACTGGATCTCGTTCACTGCAGTTGGGAGCAGGTACTTATTGTAGTGGGTCTCATGTCACGCTAGATGACTTGTGGGTGAGATGCCGAGGGAGATGTATAGTGATAGTGAGTCACGCGGCCCAGATGGTAGGAGGGTCGTGGTTGTTGAGTCACTGCCTTTGGTCATGAGGTGGTATTTGTCAGTATTTTGTGCAGTTCACCTTTGTTTCAAGTCGAGTTTGGATTCTTGAAGCGCTGCTGTCTGAGCCGCAGTCCGTGGTCGAGCTCGAACCGTCTACCCGCACGCACGTGATGGGTCGGATTTCCTATACTATTTGTATTGATGGGGGAGTATCTTTTCCAAAATAGCTGGCTGCTTGATTGCGTACGAGGAATGATATGGTATGTGAATAATCATCCTCCGGATGTCCGTTTTGCAACAAATCATTACTATGTTGTAAACCGCGGGTGGTAAGCATTAGGGCAGTCATTGCTAGCTAGAGTCTAGGTGAAATGCATATTGGGGGAGGATGTGTGCGTGTGTCTGGGGGAATCGCCGGACTGCCTGCACATCTAAAGTAGTATATTCCCGTTTCCCAGTCTCTGACTTTCCAAGTATTTTCTTTTAGTTAATCCCAGCCGATTAGTTTGTTACAAACTTGTATAATCATTGGAGACATTAATGGGATTGTTGGACGTACTTTATGCCATTCACACTGTCGGCGCCTATGTGAAAGTGGGAGTGGATCATAATGTCAGGTATTGCGAAATAACACTCATACCGAACAATACAACACCATACTGCGTATTTTGCTAGTAATTAAAGTGATATTCTGATTGTGCCAATGACAATTCTATCCACTTGCCTTTGAAACCAGATCTGTACTTATGCAGGCACGTTTGATAGTAATGTATTGTTTTAATTTATGATGGGGTAGGAGATGGAGCAGACGTTAGAATATACTGGTGTACACACCAGGACGGTGACTATATTGTGAAGTTACCTCAACGTCCGGTCAATGTTGGGTGTGCTGGAGCCATTGCGGTGGGCTACATCGAAGATGGTGACCGTGGTGGAGGCTGACGGAGCCTGAGGACCCGTTGTGAGTCAGCGCAAATAGAAGTCGCCATTGGGACAGATGGAGGGTGTTGGAAGTGCGCCTTCGCTGGGGCACACCACACCATAAACTTCACTTAGGTGATGCCAACGGTCTGAATCAGGGTCGCAGAACTTCGGCGACTTGAGGTGCGTCGCACTGTCGAATCCTCCCATTGCTATCAGGTGATTACATGGAGTTGGGTGTTGTGATAAAATATCTTCTCGCCCTAGTGGGAAGTTAGCAGAGGATCGGCTTCTTTTGCTGGCTTGTGGGTGGGTTTCGAGGCCTTTACCGTGTTGTGATGGGAGCAACACTGGGCAGCACACTATTCCGCGAATCCCAAGCACAGCGTCTGCTTCTCTTCCACTCTAATGAATAATCTTGCAGTCGTCGTAAATGAAGGATGGGTGCCTAATTCTGGTATCATTTTCTCATTTTTTGCCTATCAGTTGTGTGGCTATCTGGTGAGAAGACAGACTTTGTCAAGTGCATTCGCTTGCTTGATTCACTTCATTGCGTTCATGTCCAGTTTGCTCATGTATTCGACGAAGTGAACATGTCCGAAAATGTTTCACCACGTTTCACTTTGCCAGGTTGAGGTGCCTAGCATGGGGGATGTTGGGGATCGACATGAGCGAGATTGTCGAATCTTCGATCGACATGGGAAGATGCGATTTTGCCATTTCTGCTGTTTGATGCTTTGCAAAGCAGTGAGAAAGGTGGAGTTATTGTATGCGACATTAGTGTGCACGTGTGTAGTTAATGCTTTCATGGACTAGTGTAGTGGACGCAACTGTGGAGCATGGTGCGTCCTCTGGACAGCCGTTAGATTTCTAGAGGCTGCTGCTCTGTCCAACTTCAGTGCCTTTTTGTTGTCATTGTGTGGCATTCTACCTGCTTTTAAGTATTTTCG
>NW_020170690.1:8171-13113 GCF_000524195.1 Echinococcus granulosus | reverse complement strand
TGTGAAGTGGGCTGTTGAGGTCCTATGCGATGCGAATGTCCGACTTTGAGTGTTGTCATTCAAACAGGACTGACACGGTAATTAGCCAGGTGGTTAGACAACATACTTCACACATCCTGAAGGTAGGTTGTCCCAGCATCGTCGAGAGGATGGGAGACTGTCATTGCCATGCACATGGGTTGGGTGAAAAGTCATGGCACATCGCTTGAGAGGGGAGTGGTGTGCAAGCATGCGATGCGTCAAGAGAGGGTGCTGTCGTCTGATGGAACACAGATGGTCCAACCGCCAATGCAGTGGATGTGGTTCGTGTGCCAGCAACACGTGGCCAGAGGAGTGCTTTGCGTGAGATGCAAGGAAGTCCATCAAGCCCTCGCAATTCCGGTACCTCCATTGGCTTTGCTCTAACGGGTGATGATGATAAGGCCAGTTGGGGGGGAAATCCCATCAAGTGCTGAGGCCGATGCTTTACACCACACGTATCCACATTCAAAACAACAGCGTCTGCGCAATTTACTTATTACCTCACATCCACTATTGTGATAATGCGTGACAATAAAGACGACACGAGTGTGATGAGGACCCACTGTCATGACAGTCCTTTGACTGCTAATAAAGCGGCTTACAACTTATTGTCTGCTTATCAATCAAATTATTTTACGTATAAAAAGTAGTGAGTGGATGAATATCCGCCCTCTTTACTATAAGCGGACAGCGTCTCTGTCGCCGTTGTCATCACGCTTCGTCCCTTCAGGTTGGCGATGATGGTGGAGTGGGATTTGGCCATGCCCTTATAAGGTGCACACGTCTTCTCCTATTCCCGCATGTCTACCCCATTTCATCCTCCTCTTATCCTTTCTGCCTTCTCATGTCCCCGTTGCTCTTCCTTGAGTCGGAATTATTCCCATGAAATGCGGACTTTTGCAACACCTTTGTTGCTTTCCCTAATAACAACCACCTTTCTTTAAATCAAGCTGTTGTTTTTACTGTGTATTTGGACGGGGACATGTGGAAGCTAATTTCGTTGGCGCCGGTGGCTGGAGTGGGAGGAGGGCACGACGGCAGCATTTGAATTCCATTTGTCCCATTGGCTGCTCTCTTAATGATCGGCATTGAAGTTGAAGGCGGAACCCACAGTAGCTGATCATATTTTGATGTACAACTATGCATATCCAGTGTCTGGCTGATGATACGTTTTTTGGAAGAGAAATGGACGTGCAAATGTTGCAGGCGGTGCACTCTAGTCTCCTCGGTTTGTTTGTTATTTCAGCAGAATGCATTCTGGAATGTGTAGTGTGTCAGCTTTTACGCCTACAATCGGTTTGGCTTCCATTCCTTTTGCTTACAGGTGTGGCGTCTTGACGACGAATTTGCTACTGACGTGAATTAGAGGGGAACTAATACAAATGCCCTTGGCAAGTGGTGAAAAGGCAGGTTTTTAGCTCACAAGTTTTCTCGCATGATAGTGTATTTTGCTAAAGTAAAACTAAACCAACATTGTTGAACTTCATTATGGAAGATGCAGTGGAAGACTACATTGGGTGGTAATAATGCGAGGTGCATTCAGTGTTGAATAGAAGCATGGTTCGCGATCTCGTTGACGATTTCGTTGATGTTTGAGTGTGAATGGACAGATGGGTGGGTCACGCAAGGCAGACTGGGTGGCGGTGATTTGCGGTTTCTCTTCATCTTTCTGCAGTCGCCTTTCCTGCTGCCACTAGCACTTAATGCCGTTTTCTCACCTCAATCAGGAAAATTGATGGATTGACACGATGCATGGTATCGCTGGCAATGCATGTAGGTACACGTTGGTACAAATGAAGAAGCGTGGACTCCAACAAAGTAAAGGTACTTGCCTTATTCTCTTCCTCCGCCTTACATTTCAGTTCATTCATAAACCTTTCAATTGACAAAAAAAGTTATGAGGAATTGGTGCGCTCAAGGTGTACCTCACAGCCCAGTCTGCTTCAAATGCGACGCCCTTTGTGATGTCTCTACTGGAAAAGTTAGCAATCGTGCCAGTTGATAGGGTCAGGGTTTCGTTGCCGACACCTGCAGTCGTGCTTCGAAAAGGGGCTCTCAAGTGATAAGCAGAGTGTGCTTCTGGTGAATATTTGCCTGATTAGCTGCCATTGTGGTTAGTAGAAGTAGCTTTTGACCAAAAATAGACACATTTGTCTGTCATTTCAGAAATGACTGTCTAAATGGGAACTAGACTGAACAAATGAACCCCATGACACGCACGTAGAGGTGAAATTGTGGGGAGTTCGGAAGGCTCACTTAACTAAATACAATAGTAAAGTATGAAACACTTCACAAAGCGTTTATCGCAGTTTGAGCGACGTTTTCTGGCCTGATTCCTCTCCCCCTCCTCCTCGTCCCGAACGGTTCATTCGTCGGATTCAGCCATCACAAGTGACCGGGTGGACTGAAATCTACCCCGGCCCAACCTTCCTCACAGAAGCTGTGCCTTAACTCAGTGTTCGCATAAGATTCTCATACCCAATTCCTTGTTGGGCGAGATTGTACCGCATCAAGTTAATTCCACAGACGTTCGTTCTGCACTACTTCCTACACCGCTCCCTACCTCCCCTCTTCGATGATGGCGTCACAGCTGAACTTCTGTCTACTACTTCTTTTCCTCACCTCACCTCCTCTCTCTCGGTCCTCACGACGTCCATGACCATTAAGGTGACGCTAATGACCACCTTCACCTCCAAAGTGACTGATCAAAAAAGAACAAGTGGATTAACATGTTCCAGCAACAATGTCCATTACAAGGGTTCGAATGATTTAGGTTGGGGTGCAACTCATTTCATGGGAGATTGACAAGTACGTCCCAACATTGGCTGGAGAACAGAAGGGAATAATGGAAAAATGCCTCTTTTCCGTTTAGCACCATAATGTGCCACACCAATTGCAGGGGAATTGGCGCAAGTTGAATTCATTCAGCGATCTCGCCGATCTCCGTCGGATATGCCCTGTGCACTGTCAAAATGCCGATGATGGTGGCGGTGCCGGGAAGATGCGAAGTGTTCCCTTGCCTGGACATCGGCTTCGTTCGATGCGTCGTGGCTAAAAGATGGACAGACAAATAGAAATTCAGATAATTAAAGCAGGTGCAGGAGAGGTAAGAAACGATGGATTAACAGACTCTATCATCGCTTCCACGTCGCGGTGAAGAAGGACCTCGTATGCAAGGAGAGGGCGGTCCTTCCACCTTTTCATCCTATGGAGGAAAAACGGGGGACAAATAAGACCGAAGCAAGAAAGTTTGAACCAATTGATAGGAGATCAGTGACCTCTTCCGGGTCTCCCACAAATGGAGTAGATTACTCCGAACCTAAGAGCAACGCCTTTAAAGGATTGCACTAATTATGGTTAAGGAGAGGGTTCGCATTACAGCCAAGCCTCAAAGGCCCTTATAAAATGCCTCTTTATAATTTAAATGCCACTAGGTAGACTTTCAAGCGACCACCTGACGTTGACATACCACAAGGCAGAACACTTCAAAAAGTAACTAAGTGGCTCAGGGCCGAACGGTGTGATGACTGAAGGGGTGTGGGACTTCAACGTGAACTGAAAACCTGATCGGGAATAAGCAGGGAAAGGGTCTACTCTGAGGACCACGATTTGCCACCCAAGGGGTGTTCAAACTGAGCCGCGGTGCGATTACATGAGGACACTACTTGTACACATCTCAACGGCAAAGTCTACGAACGAGGGGCAGAGAGGAGAGGCACATAAAAACCCCATAAACCCAATAAATTTTCCTACTAATCTGCGCATAAATTATTGAGATGTGTTTCAAAAATTAAGAGGTCTTACGAGGGATAAAACACAACTTGTCACACCAGAACCTCATACAATTTAAAAAAACGAGAATGCTTGTAATGCGTAATGGGATAAACGTGCAATAATCTCACTGGAAACAAATTCCTCCTTTCTCCAATACGCGTAGCGCACTGAGACACCAAATAAACGAACGAATTTGAAGAGTAACAACCTTACTGGAAGATGACAATGTTTCGAGGATCGTGGAAATCAAAAGAAGCGTTCAGTCATCCAAGTTGGTAGGATTACCTCACTCCAATTTCATCCTGACTACCATTAGACCAAGACAAGGTGGAATAGCAACCCTCATCCTCGCACCTGTGACGAGACGAAGAAGAACTTTTAGCTTGAGAAGAGGTCTTCTGACAATGACATCCTGCAGAAGGAAGGAAAGAGAGAAGCGAAATCACAGTCACTCTTTAGCAGCACAGATCATATCGCAACCACGATGCAGGATCGAAACGACTGCCACTCAAAGTGTATTCGGCCAAGAAATGCGAAGTCCAGACAACTAATCCGAAGAGAAAACATTCACTCTGTCACCCTATTAAATTGCCCAAACACGAACTCGATGCAGAACCTAATGTCGCCTACTCGGTCTTCAGGTGGCATTCTCGGTATTCTAAAATCCTAGCCAAATGGAATCACCACTGTAGAAGTGTGCCTTCTCCAAGTAGCAGTCTTTCAGGTACCCTACCGCACTCTACGATGCATAGCATTCGCAAGAAGAAACGTTAAGACGTTTCAGTAATAGGTGATTTGAGGAATCCAGAGCAACTTTTGGTCAGATTCATAAGAGGAGAAGACAGCAAGTATGTAGGTTACATTAAGAAGGCTGCTGATCAGACAAGAAGGTCAAATTTACTTCGGTCAATATTTGTAAAAAGAAAGAGGCAGTCAATGGAGCGAGAAGCTTGGTAATATAGACGCACGGCGATAGAAGTGATTCAAGACGCGGCAGTTGTACACCTCCATACAACACATCGCCTACTCGAACGCTAAGTGCGATGCTGCGTCAGCAGAAGGTGGCCATGTTGGGGAGATCGTCCGCGAACTCGAGCAGACGGTCGTGGTGACAATATTGCACCAAGAGGCTGAAGGTGGTACCCTG
>NW_020170690.1:5625-8071 GCF_000524195.1 Echinococcus granulosus | reverse complement strand
GCCACTTCTCCCCTTTGCAGAACTAGACCCTCTTCATTCAGTCATTGAGATTGGCATGCAATTGTTCATTCCCCTTTTCACTAACGGCAGCATCTGCCGGTTGACTAAACCCAAGTGAAGGAAGTCTCACCTTCAAATCTTTACATTTAACGAACACACTAGCCAATAATTCGCATTTTTCACTTCATTAATACACATGAAGCCAAAATGAGGCGCAATGATTCACACCATGGCATCGCTGGATTATCCGCCAAGTTTTTCGATGTATTTGTACATACTTGTAACATAAATGCCTACGCCCCAAATTTTCTCTTCTCAGTTTTGTGACTTTCGTGAAAAACCTATCACAGAACAGTTCGAATACCCTCATGAGAGAAACTACAATTTCAACAGGCGGATTCTTGCCCATAGATGAAACGCCGGCAACGAATAAGCAAAAAAGTGCAACTCCTCACCTCTTGTCACAACCTGAAAGCAGCTGGAAGCAGCAGGACCAGCAGACGCCATCCGACAGTGAAAAAAGCAACATATCGGCTGAACGAACGCACTCTGCATCGGCATTCAAGGATTCAAATACGCGCGTTGCAGATGCCATGAGCCCAGCTAACCACAATAATCACTATCTGAACTTACGAGCCATTGTATGCCTCCAAATAAAAAAATGCACATTTAAGGGCTCTTAAATATTACTCGAACCCTCAGGCATATCAATAAAAACAGTAAGCAAAGCCCACCAACCTCGTGAACACCAAGGCCCAAACCTTCATACACGCCGCCAAAACCCCTGCATGTTACTTAAGGTGAGAAAAAACTAATTTTACAGGACAATGTTTTAGCAAAAACAAAAATAACTCCAATTGCACTTCCGTAACAAACTTTTAGTACAAACTACAGAAATAAACAATCCAAAGTGCATCCTGCAATATCTTAGGTACAACAGTTTTATTTCCAGCTTTTCGTAAGACTAATGTTGTAGTTTTAAATGTTTGCTGTCTTTTAACTGTTTTATATCATGGATATGCAGTTAGGTGTTTCCCATGACATGTTTTCATTATTTATGCACAAACATGTTGTGGATTTTGGTGTAGAAAATAGTGAGCGTCTTTAGTCTTCTCGGAGGTCATAATGACCCGAAGTAGTATGGCTGATCATACGTTGCTAACATTGATCGATGCTCATCTTACAATTTGAAAAGACAAAGTATCAACCTACTTTAATACAATATGTTTCGTAAAAAGCAGAGCATGAAATTTTAGTAGATGCGGTTTTTCTTTAATGCATTCGAGTATTCATGCACTGCGTCATTTTCGATTAGTTCTCACGCATCAGTTCCCGTGAAAATTTCATCTGGAAATCGTTGAGATTTGCAATCTGCTTTGGCTTCTTTACGAAGGCTCATCAGACTCCACAGGTTGTGCTTCTCCTCTGCATTTCCATTCAATCCTCTCCGTAGACTTCCATCCTTCCTCCACATTAATACGACCGCCCCTTGCGTGATGATATTTTAAGCCGACCCCGTGTCGTTCTCTTCCTTTCATCCTTTGAAACGAGTAGAATGATTCGATGGGGGGAGGGCCTTCATAATTAATGTCATTGTAAATGGGGCACAGTGTTCAATATTATATCTGTTTAGAGTACACACCCTTTGCAAATGTAGACGACGTCCAGTTTGCAACGACATTTGAATTTACTGATCGCTTCTCATCTGAAAGGTGCATTTAAGCAAACATGTATTGCGCAGTCTCTTCGTCTATTAGTGTACTGCTGCCAATGCTACCCTTATGTGCGGTCTGCACATGTCACTTTACTTAGTGTACAAACTATATATCTATATCATTTCATAATTCCTTACTGCTTGTTTACAGATGTGTCACGAAATGATGCTGTTGAATTTGACACTAGTCAAAATGTTCATCAGATTGTTTTATACATTTTATCGTGATTAACATCTGGTGAAATATGATCAGCGCTCCTCTGCTCCGGTCCAACATCGGTATTTAATAACATACGCTGGTACGGGTGACCTTCCCACATTGATTATGTCAAGGCATAGTCAGAGCACGAATCTGGCAATTAACACGGAAACTTGAAGAAAACAGGTCAGTGGTAATACTACATGGGGTAACAAATTAAAGATTCCACAAATGGCACGAAAGCTCTCAAAAGTAATTTGATCATCTGCGGTGGACATTTACTAGCAAAACACATCCGACGCTGCGTCAACTTTACTAAGGTGTTTGCGCTAAGGGCAACCGCCAACTTTACTGCTTGCGAACAATTATTCCCTAAGTATTGCCGAGTTTCAGATCCCAAGTTAATCTTCCAAGAGTTTAATGTACATGTTCAATTTCACTTGCTTGTCCGTTTTCCTGCCGAACGTGGAAGGACAGTGGCCACAAGAGCACTAGTGGAAGGAATGTTAGGCGGGCATCCATTTGATAATGTG
>NW_020170690.1:4524-5525 GCF_000524195.1 Echinococcus granulosus | reverse complement strand
GCATGTTTTCTTCCAAATTTAATACATATTTTTTCGTTTGCTTATATTGCAAGCTTCGGGCCTATTGGCTGCTGTTTATGTACATTGTCCGTTGGTGCTGTGAGTTTATGTTCATCATATTAGTATAACTGTTTCAGTTAAACACAGACAAAGTGTAAATTTAAAAGCGAGAATTTGATAAATTTTTCACTTTACTTTTATGTTTACCGTCATTTTAAACGTAAAGCGGTCGCGAATATATCTGTTTCTGGTGTTACATCTGGTGTACTTCGAGAGATGTTTGAAGAACAATAAGCTGGTAATTGGGCCTTGATGTTACTCCGCACCTCGATCACGTAGGAATTGGCTTCATTCAGTGTGTTAGTGTATTGTTTTGTGAGTCCTAATTGTCTCGGTTTGCGTGTTTTAGGAGAGGCATCTCTATTGCCTTTCTTCCCAATATCTTTTCACAATTACATGGTAACATTGGCTTTATTCCAACTGTTATAGTATCCTTTTTTATAGAACGTATCAAATAGATCTACAGTATTTAGAGCAAGCGTAATTGGGTGCCCTCTTCTCTGTCAATGAAGTGAAATACATCGCCTACAACTTTAGCAATGGTGATTTTAACAAACCCAAGCCGAGATGGTAAGTATTTGCCAACAAACGATGCGTCGACGTGTGTTCTAGGTCAATCTACTAATTTGTTTGTCGCTATTCAGATCGTTTCTCCACATCTCATTGTGTTTTCACAGGTACCGCGATGCTTTTCCGGTGGGAGATTGTTGGCGCAGTTGCTGGATGTGTGGAGAGGAAGCTCAAAGTGTACCTGGAAAAGCGGAACCAAGTGTATAGTGTGGTGTAGTCACTCTCTTCTCTGTGAGTGTGCAAAGAATGTGCATATCGTCGAGGCTGTGGCGATGGCGAAGTACATTTCGGTAATCAGTTTTCGCTAGTGAATGTTCGCTGAAACTGTTGGAATTCTGCAGTGGGGTGCGGTGTGGTGTGGTGTGGCGCGG
>NW_020170690.1:3219-4424 GCF_000524195.1 Echinococcus granulosus | reverse complement strand
CAACAGCGACAGTGCGCGGATTGAGGCTGCGTCAGCACATGCTACTGAGAAGCAGGAGGCAAAAAATGTGTTGATGGGTTAAGAAGTTGTTGTCCGAAGCAATTGGAGAGAGCATAAAAGATTGGTTTATAAACAGCCACGAGAAGTGGCGCGCTTGACTGTCATGCGACAACAAAAGAGGGACAAGTTGAGGATCAGAGTGCGAGGTCAAGGTGGAATATTGTGGTGGGCGGGAGTGAGGTGGAGGGAGGGCCCCCCGGTTAGGTTCCAGGCCAGTTTGAAGTCAGATGACGTCACACGGTAGGGGGAATACGCGGTGGGTCTTTCGTATCTCCGCGTCCTTTCCCCCACTCACTCCCCCTGTGGCGTCATCTGGCCTTAGACTGGTCTGCAATCCGGCCAGGGGGACCCTTCATTACGTAACGTGGGCTTTTCCTCGCCTATTTTCCTCCGACTCACTTTCAGGATGCATTTTCAAGTATTTCCTGCTCTGTGTGGCCTTCATCGTCCATAATCTCTGTTGTTTTATCTAATAACGTTTTAATTTACTTTATTAAATTAAATAATTTTAGGTGTTTTAATTTTTTAGGAAATCCTATTTTATATGCACTTCATATCTTTGCATTTGCTGATTTGACAGTGGAGCGAGACTCCTCGGTCTCGCTTCCCGATTCCTAGCGTTCCTAGACAAGCCCGGTTGGTTTGCTTTGGACATCTTTATTAAAGACGACAAGATGTATAGGGAAAATACAATATTCAAGAAGGAGGGGAGCCGTAGTAACTAGGTAAGGGAGAGGACGATCCCGTTACAAGGTTCGAATTTTCTGCTTGCCTCCTCCCTGAAAGGCACATTACAACAACATAAGTATTACATGACAGTATATCTCTTTTTATTTTGTCTACTAGTTTAATATTATTGTAGCGTCCCGAGACTCCTTTAAGACAAAAGAAGGCACATTACTCGGGCAGAATATATATATTCAGCACGGAGAAGGTGTCTGGGCTATTGGCATGGCCCAAAAGGCCAGCCCACCCAGCGAGGTACAAGGGGGCTAATCCGAAGTACAAAAGTGGCGCCTCACCAGAACCGAGGGATAAACCACTATCGTATTACATTATCGCCTTTGCTTTTTGATTTAAAAAATAAAAATTACTTTTGCATTTTTTATAATGTTTCAGCTTTAAAAATAAAATTTTATAACCTT
>NW_020170690.1:1623-3119 GCF_000524195.1 Echinococcus granulosus | reverse complement strand
AGCAGGCGTCAATGCCAATGCATGAAGAGTGCGGATACATGTATGGAGAAACTGGCCAAATTCTAAGTGTATATAATTATGTATGTATATGTATGTACGTGTATGCATGTATATATTTGCGTTACACTATGTTATATGTTTTCAATGTAATTCTCCCGCTATCTCTGTTGGTTGTTAAAGTGCTTTCACTCAGCACTGGCATATAGTAGATGGTGGCTGGTTTAATTTCTTGCTCATCGGCACCTACTCATGCAATTAACTCAATTTACTGGTCTTCCTAATACACCGCGTCTCTTGTTTTCCTTTTTTCCTTGGAAAGAATAACCGGCTTTCGTGCGTGTACTTATTGCTTGCGTTGCTATTCTTGTCTTAGCTAATCGACTCGGGAAAGGTATTTTGCGAGAGATTGTAGTGTGTATTTGCGTAGTATTTATAATAGCTACGGGTGTGACCAGGTGTTTGAGTGTTTGGTGTAATTTGTGCGGGTGATACTCTCACCCGTGGTTGCTTGGTTGGTTCGATGGATGGATGAATGAAGCGTACCGGGTGTTGATGGAGTGGAGTGTGACACAGCAATCAGCGTCATGGTCTGCGTGACCGTCTACGGCAAAACGTAAGCCTTGCCTCTGGACAAGCGTTTTTTCCCCCCACGTCATGACGGTGCCTAGTTGATGCACTAGGCACTGATGTATCAACTGAGCGCTTTGGATGATGGAATCACTTGTGACTGGGAAGTTACCCGCGACTTTACGTCTTTGCCAATTTTAAGGCAGCCTTTCTCCTCCTCTTATTCTTCTCACAGTTTGCTTGGCATTGTAGTTCCTGTGCAATTTTTTGTCGTCGTTAGGCAATTTTGCCAGGTCCTTTCTTGTGCCAATGTTAGTCTTTTGTTGATGAAGGATGTGCATACAGTGTGGTGGACACACGTTTGTGTAAATCCGACTCGGTGGTTTAGGGCTCTCCGTCTAGGTAGGCCATCGTCGAGGTGTGTGCGTTGGCTGCCATGAAAATAAGCCTCTCGATGGGATCATAGTCTGCCAGATGCTCGTAAATGTGGTGTTCTTCAGTAGGGGTGTGTTGTTATCATGGTTACTTTGTAGGACACACACGAATCGCCTTGACGACTTGTTGTCTTCTACTGGTGCAGTGGTAGTAGTGTAGCAGGTCGGACGTGTTGTTTTCACCCTCCCTTTAGTCTTCTTCGTCGTCGTCGTTGTAGTAGTAGTAGTAGTTATTAGCCTTCGGTTTACTAGATTTACTATTTCTGCTGTGTGGCTAATACTTCGTTTAATGAGATGATGCTGATGATGGGGTGCCGGAGGCAGATGAACGTGTGGAAATGAACTCGCTCTCCATTTAGTCATATTGGTGAGGAGTAGACTTGACGGCTAATGGCTGGTTGACACCTCTCCCCCTCCCTCCCTCCTTCCCTCGCTCGCTCCCTCCTCTCTCACACTGCCTTCCTCCGTGACGGCGGCGAGTGTTTTTTGGTGAGC
>NW_020170690.1:0-1523 GCF_000524195.1 Echinococcus granulosus | reverse complement strand
TTACGTTAGTTCTACTGTTTACCACACTTAGCGGTATTATTGTACTTTATCACCGTGGCGATTTACCACGGAGTTATTATCGTGCATTTTTCTTTTTCACGTCTGTCTGTCCACTTATGGCGGGAGAAAGAAATTTAATTAAGAAGCCTCGCAGCGGCGACCGCTGATGGTTGATTTACTACAGGCACCTGGGGTGAGGCGGGGGTAGCATGAGCAAAGCCGCGTCCCGTATTCCAGTGGTATGACATCAGTTAGCGGCTTTGTGTCTTTTTAGTAGTGGCGTGGCCCCAATGCGCTAGACAGATGAAGGTCTTATCTCCACACCGCCCTTCCTCCCGCCCGCCCGCTTGCCCGTCCAGTATTCCAGTCACATGACATCAGTTAGCGGATTTGTCTCTTTTTTAGTGGCGTGGTCCTAGTGCGCCTGACAGATAAAGATCTGTCTGGCCATTAGCCATCAGCTGAAAGTGGAGTCGTCCCGTTTCAGTGTTGTGTTGGTGTGATATCAAGCATTATAAACATTGCATCTGATGTAAAATATCGCGCCTCAAATGTGGATCTATCCTTTAATGCTCCACCTTCACATCAATGTGCTGTCTGGATGCCGTTCTTTGCCGTGTTCAGCCGATTTTGCTTCTCAGGTTACTTGTATTGTGAAGGACATTTGACTGTTGAACCGTGGATATTCTCTCCATCCATCCCAGTGCCCCACAGAAACTGAGATGTGAGACTACACCACGATTGAGAGGTGTCTATGCAATCAGCCTTTAATTGGGAAAGAAGTCCATTTTATATGAGTGGCAAGTGAGGTGTGAAAGGCCGTTGGTCAAGTTGCCAACCGGTGTGTAATACGTACATACATCCACAGGGGACACCTCTTGGTCCACGGACACACCCCATATTGAAGGTACTTGCAGTTCTACTTTGCGCTGTACATTACGCAGCTATGCGTCGGCTCCCCTATCTGCCTCTCCTTGTCCTTTCATGTCTTTCCCACTCTGCTTTAATGAGACTATCATAACTGAAACAAAAGGCGATCAATGCGCGCTTTTTCTTTGAAGGTGAGCCATGTTCACAGTTGTGGGGTTTGCGTGTTGTTGCATTGCCGACGGTAACATCAGGAACATGGATTATCAATGGCGAGGACGTTGTACTTATTGTATCAAAATTAATTGAAAGTGTAGTCGGAGTAACAGTCCAAGTTGATTGTGGCCAAATAAAGATGGTCGCAAAAAGGCAGATTAAGTAGCACTGGACTGACAGCAGGAATATGGACGAGTCAGGCAAAACTGCCATTTCACTTTAACCCTGACGAATTATTTGTGCTCAACTTTGGGTCGGCTGCTGTGCAAATTCCACTAAATAGCTGGCTGGAATGGTGTATCCCTCACTTATGTGGGTATGCCTAAGTGAAATCAAAGGAGCGCGGAGGTATTCTAAGCCAATAAGCTAGTTGTACCGCCAAGAATGATATGCTTGTCAAGACTAGTTACACTAGCAACAATAATGGGCAAGTGCTTCAA
>NW_020170691.1:12242-25141 GCF_000524195.1 Echinococcus granulosus | reverse complement strand
ATCAGCTTATGAGAATGACCATATAAGATGGCCTTAACAAAAAAGCGACAATATTTAAGTAAATAAATATTTGTAAATTGCAACCTACAGCTAATCACAGCCCCTTACACAGTTGATTTGGCACGTAATGTGAGTACTAGGTAGAAAAATGGGAATTTCTAGACACTACCTTGCACTTTCGTATGCAGCATATGGCGATCTTACCCTCCCAGCCTGATCACTACTTACTAAGACTCTAAATTACCACTACAATCTGTTGAAAAATTTAAGTTCTGGATGGTTGCGAAGTTAGCTCAACATTGTGACTTCGTCAACAAACACATTCTTAAGGCAATGGATCAAATAAGCTACTATTGCCAGTAGAAGTACCACTCTAGCTTCAAACCGACAGTGTTCTTTAGCTTAAAATTATTTTTCCATTTTTTTAAAATTTCCGTTGAATGTGTCGTTATATATCGTGCAGAATATGTGGATTAATTGCACCCTGTTACTTTCATACCTCCAAGGCCAATTAAGAAAAAGTGATTTAAAAAGAGAAGAGTTTGATTACTCTGCTTAGTTTTCCCTTAATTTTTAAGTGCCCAAGTGAAGCAATATGCGTTTGTTCTTTGAATTACGCAGTGCAATATGCTCAGTCAGGTAAAGACAGCTGATCTTTCCTCTAAAATCCATCCTATACTTGCAAGAGCATTTAATATATAGAGAGGGAAAGAGTATTTCAATTTGTCTGTTAATGTGAGCTAGACTTGATCTAACCAACAGGTAGGCTATCAGCTTTGTCGTGAGGTATCCGAATGGGTGATAAACAACTCGCTTGATGCACGACAAATCCATCCCAAATTTTATTTTCTTCGTTACCTTTAGTAAAACCACTAATTTGTCTGTTTTTACACCTTAATTCTCAAAGAGATGCAAGCTGATGATTTATCTTTATGGATTAGACAACACCGATTCCCACTCGAAAAGTCGTCTGCAGTGTAAGACTTTATGCACAGAGTGGCCTTCAAGATGCAAGTACATAAAATTCAAGCCCACAGAGTTCTATACCCGGACGTCTTTCTTAAATAATTACCATGTTATTTGCAAAAAGCACTTTTTCTACTAAAATATGTCAACGTTTGCAATGTGGCAAGATTGTCCAGTGAAAGGTAAACCACAGGTGGAGGAAATGTCAGATTCAGCCATAACATGGCAGCTATCTCAAAGTGGCCGCATCACATGCGGCATGTAAGTAAAAGACAGTCAGTGTAGCTTTTTATGCCCAAAGAGCCAACAACCTTGCAATTTAATATAAATTAAGCACCTGTTTAGAGGCTATCCTCCAAATTGTTGTCCAAGACTGCAATTTACAAGAAATATCGTTGGCACTGGTATTAGCAGGTAAGATCTCTTCCAAATGGCACAATATGGGCTAGCGTTTTAGAAAGAAAAGAAGGAAAGTGGGGAATGAACATATGCCATTGTGCAGGTGATCTGATGAATAAACCGCCCAAACTCTAAATAGGCTTGTCCAGAATATTTTAAGGCAACATGGATAATAAGATAAAACCAACACTCATTGGTAATGCTTCATCGTCATGTAGAAGTCGCAGCATGGCTTTGTCAATTTTGTCTGGATTATGCGTGACAATCGGTGATGCATTGTGCAGCCTATTGCCATGCCGGGTCCTATAAACAATCATTTGAGGGTGGGTAATCTGATTGTCCACGTAAATGCAAAAATGGATGCCTAAAAGAATTATTTAGTTAAGACTTGGAATTACCCTTAAATAATCAACGTGAACAATTACAAAATGATAGATATAATACAGCCGAAAACAATGAAAAATAAAGTAGATCAGTAAAGGCACTTTTATGAGCACATCTACGGATTGCATATATACCTAATTTTTTAAGGTTATTGTATAATGTAGCACAAAGTAATATGGTTTAACTGATGTATCAGGCAACCATAGTTCTCTTAGCTGAGAATTTCTGCTTTTTCCCGAGGTAGGCAAGAGTTCGAATCTCACATACCCCTAACCTGCGTTTTTCTTCCTTAAATGATAACCTCATGGTCTAAAGGCCGAGGAGAAATAGAAATACTAGTCACCTGATATATAGTTGGCAGCGCTGGTGGGCCTTTCCCTCTTTGACGGCGATAAGGATTTTGATTAATAGCAGTTACATATTCCTTCTCCTTCTATCTCTGACACCAGAGAATATCCCAGATACCATAGACCCTCACACAGACTTCGTTTTTGCTCGCAACAAACGCTGGCATTGCTCCTGACATCAATCTAGAACAGTTTTACGTTACCTTGTGCCAACTTGCCATCGATTATAAGCAGCTGACACTTTCCAAATGCTTCTTCTGCTCCAAAAAGGTCGAGGAATACACCAAGGAACACAAATGAAGCTCCAAATTCTGGCAAAATGAGTTTTTTTAATCCAACTGTCAACATAGTTACCAAGTGAATAACTGTTCAGTTTAGAAATGAAGGTTGACCACTCATTATGTTCGAGAAGCTCCAAGGTACAAATACTAGCTCTCTTAATCACACCTTCAATTTTAATTCAAAAGCGTCAGGAGCTGCCTACTCACCTGCACTACAGCATTTGCAACGGGCGATCAAATCCGTAACCCTTTCATCGTGATTCTCTCCATGATACGCCAAGATTAAGCCAGCCATCTTCACCCCATCGTCTTTGCTCCCAAATGCCTCCTACTAAATCTTACAATTCTCATGCTATCTAGAAGGACGTCCAAGCAGTTTTTCTTTAACTCTGGGCAGAATAATTAATAACAAGTTTACAGAACTTCTTTGCCTGTTGTCACTAGATCAAAATCACTTACGCATTGTCGAGAACACGATTTGCGGAGGGAGAGTGAGGTAGTAGCATAAGGGGAGGCAGCGTTAAATGTAGGTATGGGCAGAGAAATCTGAACAAAAATGACTTGGCTCGTGATTTTTGGCACTGGTTTTCTACGTGCCGCCAAAACCATACTTCTTTGTTCAACAAGACATTGAAGACAAAACAAACCTTTTGCCACCAAAAAGACGATGATAACAGTTGCATCACCCCCTCCGATCTACCCATGTAAATTTCAATGAACTTTGTGTGCAACGAAATATAAGAACTCCGCAAGCTGCAGGTTAAGAAGCTATTCTATATTCTAACGTGAGGGAGCTAAGCTAAGATTAGCAGGTATTGCGATGCATTTGGTAGACATTGATGAAGATAGCCGTATATGGCTGCCTCTCATATGCATATCACCTTCTCTGCTGGAAAAAAGAAATCGTCCAATAAAGGTGATATTGTGACACGAGGTCATGAAACTATCAACGTCGCCACCGACCTCTCCGATCGCACTGCTAAAGAATGATAAGAGTAGCCTGCGATAGTGCATCGACTAGAGAAACTTGGGCATAGTGACGAAGAGGGACATCTTTTCTCAACCCAATATCAATTAGTTTAAGAATCCCTACATTGGTCAGACCTTTTCTTTATGTTAAATTGTAAATCAAAATATGGTAAGTGGAGGCGTTAGAAAGGCCAGAAAAAAGGCAGCTATTATATTGCCAAGTGGGATCTATGAATTTCAGGTTATGCTTTTTGGACTCCGCAGCGCAGAGGTCACCTTCCAATGGCTGATTCGGTTCCCATTATTTGGCATATTCCCCAAGCATTGTAGACTCTTTAAATTACATTCTTGATTTTGTTAGAGATCTTCGAGAACACAACAACGATTTTACACTTGTGATTGGCGATAGGAGAGACTCAGAGTATACTTCAAACCTATAATAATGCCTTATAATGAAGTGCTCGGTCAACCTCCTCTAAGATCATTCAATAGTCGTATAGGATTGCGGTTACAGAAGACCGGACAAAACAAATGATGACTTGGCCAGCAATAACCATTCAAACGAAACTCAGTAGGTGCTTTGGTTTGATAGGTATTACATGCATTTTGTTTAAGATTTCGCAAAGACCGCGGGTCCTCATCATGTGCTGACGGAAAAGCAGGCCTAAAGGCATTTTAATTTGCAGAAAGAGCATGATGAAGCATGGTGATCCTTGATAATTCTAGCTTTATTTACCTTTGAGTCAAGCGTCCTACAATTTGCGCTGTATACTGAAGCTAGTGATGCAGTCATGGGCTGTGTACACTCACAAAAACAGAGGGGAAAGAAAACACGTCATCGACTTACCAAGTATAGAATTTAATGAAACGGGATAAATAAAGCGTAACAAAATGTGAATTTGTAGCTATTTTTAAAATGGTTTGGCAGAATAGAGATTATTTGAAAACAAAAAGGGACGTAAAGCAAACGGATCACTAGGTCATGACTCGGTTGAAACAAATGAAGGGGTTAGATTGTTCAGCTTCACTTTGGTGCAAGGAGCCGCAAGCGTTCAAATGTACAGTGTACTGCAAAAAGAAAGTATACATAATAAAAAAGGCGCCCTGTCTCGCAGACCGGTTGCTGCTCTAAACACAATATCGTAAAGCAAGCCCAATAAACCTCATCGACAAAATAAGTAGAGCATACGAGAATTTTCGTACATCGTCTTACAAAACCACGGTTAAAGAGATGACTTTCATATAGAACGGCCAGACGGATATGGCCGGTATGGTAAAAACTATCTGTCGAGATTGATTTATTGTACCAAAAGGTGTTGGGTCTTCTGATCACCTAGTTGTCTCTTAATTATTGGTATAGACAGTTCTACACGACTCACACGAACACCCGGGCCATTTAGGCGAAAATATGCACTCGACCCCTTGAGCAAAGAGTGATGCCTGTCTTCGCTCGCCCCATATGTACTTAAATTCTGCTGAGCCCGCACTACTCACAACAACTTCAAAAGGCGCCACTACACAGCAGCCGCACCTGGGGGAAGAGGAAGCGTTGACATCATGGGTCCCCTGCCATCGACTAAGAGAGTAAAGAGGTATATTCTGGTCATGGTAAACTACTTTAAGAAAGTAGCCGCGGCAGAACCCATGAAGGCACGAAACGTTGGAACGACTGCTTCACTTTTCTCCAACAGCTCAATTTGTCAACATGATGTGCCTTAAGTTGTGCATAGTGATCAACACACAGAGTTCAAAAGCTGATTCTTTGTTAAAAAATTTTAAGACATTTGGGATTTCAAAGATACGCATGGCATTTGAATATCCGCAAGGTAATGGGTAGGTGCAAAAAAATTTTACTTCGGTTTGTCTACTGGAGGCTTTTACTAGGATGTGCAACTAGAACACTAGGATTTAAGGCATCAGCTAGCATTTCACTGTTTAGTATCCTTACGGGCCTTAAAGTAAGATTGGCTATTGATACTTTTACCAAACACAAAAGTATTATTTCACAATGTCTTAGAGTGCGCACTTCGACCAAAGAAAGGATTAGGTAAACTTCCATCACCTCAGGGGAACACATACGACTCATATCCTTGACAGAAGGGGTAATGTGACAAACACGGTGAGACTAGCATCTATTATGAAGGGGACCTAGGACTACTGTATACGCTGATCTAGCTCCCTGAAGTACACCGCAAGTTCTGACATCCATGGGCAAAGACACACACCAAGTGTCGAAAGTCATTTCTCCAACAAAGTTCTTTGGTTGCAACGCACAACTTCATCCTCAACCAATCGTCGTACATCACAGTAGAATGTGGCCTTGCAAAGATGCACCACGTGTTGGATACGAAGATGTAGTTTGCGCACCAACTAAAGTTGCATGCGCGGATCGCCTACAAGGATAAGCATTGAAGGCAGTGTTCAAAAGACGAAGGGATGATACATGTCTGCTCAGATGCACCCTCTATGAGAGAAGCGACCAGCTCGGATACGAACTGGACGTGATCCACCCTCGAGGAGAGTGTGTACGCTAAACAGACAAAATATTGTTCACTGTGCCCTATTTGTAATGCCATTTATGAAGAACGATCCAATCCAATCAGTCTATTCATCTAAAATTATTAAAGGAAGAGAAAGACGCCGAATCGATGTGTGGGAAGGGTGTGTGTCTACAGGCAGGGTTGAATAGGTTTGCAAGATAGAAGCACAACCTGTAAAGTCTGATGAGCTATGGTAAGGAAGTCAAACGACAAAACCTATCTCTACGATTGCCGCACAAACTTCAACTGAGGGTCGATGCGTGGGAACCAAACGCAATTACTTAGTGAATGGATGCTTGAATATGTTCTAACAAAGGCCACTCTCATTTGATTTTCATGCTCTGCTTTTTTATAACTATATTGTATTGAAGTACTGTAATAGTTTGATTGCTCAAATTGTGGGATGGATATCTGCCCATGCTAGCAGTGTTCCAGAACACTTGTGTGCAGTTATGTATGACATGCCATACTGCCAAAGGCGCTCACTTTTACCTAAGCCAAAATGCGCAACGTAATTGCTTAGCCATTGTGCTGCCTTTTACAGTAGGATAGTAGCTGCTGATTCTGGTGTTTCCGGTTATTTTCAAGTTGTCTCGAGAGGGAGGGAGTTTCACTTTCTACTTATTCATTGCTTGTGCTTCATTTACGGGCAAAAACACACGTGTTGAAATGGTAGTTTCCCCACTTGAAGGCATCAGAACTGTTTCAACAGAATAAGAGGTAACGGTCGAAGTTCTTAAAGAGTTTTTTGGAGCCACAAAACTGGGATGAGAGTAATTGAAGCTTAGTCTTTATTGTGACAAGCATGAACAAATGTGTTGAATAAGTCAACAGACAAACCAGCAATGGCATGATGTGAGTCACTGCACCTCATTTCGGCCTCATGCGTATTGGTGAACTCGAAAACGGTTGTTATCGGATAGCGGAGTAGTTAAATGTGAAGGCTTGCTTGGTAGACAGCACTTCATAAGACCTACTTCACTTTGGCTTAGTGAACTGGAAGATACTACCGTTAATAAAAGAAAGGAGAGTTAACAATCACATGCCAATCTAGATGACTGAATGAAGAGGATCGGGTTCTGCAAAGGCGAAAACTGATTTTGGTGCAATTCATTGGTCTTTTCAGCAATTGGATGAACTAAAGTGATATTTTAACCGAGGATTTTTAGAAATGCTAATTAATCCAGCGAAGAGCTGACGGTAGGTGCGGAATAGTCGAGAATGTGTTATCCAGGCTCTTCAGTTCTGGAAAGCGTGGGCTCATACTTTTATTTCAATCATATGTTCTCATTTACCCCTTTTGTAAGAACTTATCTCCGCCCTAGAGCAAAATCACATCTTAGAGCACCTAATCAGTAGTGAAACAAAAGTGGCTGTGGTAGTGGTAGAGTTGACAGCATTTCTGCTTGAAGACAATTTTCGGGAAAGGCTCTATCTCCTTGTTTTTAATTTGCGAATAAATAGAACATCTATATGCACCATGGTCATTTGAGTGCTCAAATATACTACACTTCTTCATTCAATAACTTCCTTGTCCAATTTGACAATGCGCGATTCTTTAGGCGTTTCGTTCAGAGGTTCAGAGATGGTAAACCACAGTCTCACGACACCGAAGCGATTGCCTAGAAATTTACGTCTTTGTCCATTTTCTCCACCGTGGGTGTAGCTGGTGTCATGGGTACTGCTGTCTAGTAGGTGTTACAACGAGTGCTTGACCTTCGCTGCCATCGTCAATTACACTTTATGCTCTGATTTTTGCAAATAAGCTTGATGTCAAGTAAGAGCTTTTTGTCGTAGAGTAGGTGCACTTAATTTTTAGAAACAACTTTGATTTGATAGTCCAAGTATCGAATGCCAAAGGATGAGTAAGGCATCTGGACTGTGATGAATGTATTAAACATACGATTGGTGGAGCCATATTCTGTGAGTGCATAATCCCTTCTGTAGCGAGCTCTATGAATAGGTCGTTCAGGCTTGTTTTAAAATGGTGAGTGCTTCTTGTATTGAACATAAGGCGAGCTGATGCGATATCCCCCTCAAACGTCGGTGGCTTATCTTTTCTTCCATGACGCACTATCGTTAAAAATTACATGTCATGTTTACATTTTTTTCATGTCTCTTTGCTAAATTCTAACGGAGTTGTCATTAGCAACTAGTGCTTCCTCATCATCCATAATTTTGACTT
Source organism: Echinococcus granulosus (assembly GCF_000524195.1). Taxonomy (NCBI): domain Eukaryota; kingdom Metazoa; phylum Platyhelminthes; class Cestoda; order Cyclophyllidea; family Taeniidae; genus Echinococcus; species Echinococcus granulosus. The sequence goes on along the minus strand of NW_020170691.1, from coordinate 17,070 downwards.
TTTAACGGAAATGAAGGTAGGTGGACGACTAGTCAGATGGGCATTAGTCTAGAAATTGATTGTTTTCGCAGTTTAGCCCAAATTTTTTCTCTGAGATGAAAATGAATATAGATAATAAATCACACGCCAGAAAAGAACTTTGCTCGTATGTACTAGGAGTCTGCCAAAACAAGTTTTGTTGGTGGATGAACTGGTGTGGCTGATCTGAAGTGCTCTTGACGTCCTAACAGATACATTTTTCACCAAGAAGGACGCAATGACAGACCCTGCATTCGGCCTGCAAACCCTGAAAAAATAAGCTTGAATATTTGGTCAGGCTATATCTTGGGTTCAGTAACTTGTGTTTTTAAAGTGCTTTGCATGCAAATGTCGACACCTTCAAATGTTTCGAATGTTATTTCAAATGTTATTTCTTGGTTGGTCGTTAATCAGTACCCTGAATTGGGGTTTTTGAGTATTGTTTAATATCTCATTGTAAATTATTTACATCTTCTCACCTGCTTCTTCTATTTGTACTTTCCACAACTCTTCCTACATACACTACTTACTCTTTTCCTATCAGTAGTTACCCATTATACCAGCCCATCCTTCTTGCTGACTCTCTTTAGTGGAATGTTCTCGCCACACCCACAACTGAACTTCATTGTAAGCTGCCCCTTCATCCTTGCCGTCTTACATATTAGTCGCTTTGCTGCTCTCGCACTCTCTAAAGTTTCGTTGGCAGTGGAAAGGAGTGATGTGAGAGTCGGTTTGAGATAAGGGTTACCTAGTGGCGGTAGCATAGTAGTCGACTAGATAATTCCGATAGAGGGTATCAGCAGGAAAGGAGGGCTGGAATGATAGGTGTCTACAGATTGGAAAAGGGTAAGTAGTGTGTGCAAACCATAGAGCCAAAGAAGAAACAAACAAATTGCTTAGCAAACAGATTGAAAATGCAAACAGGAGCCTGAAAGATGGGCTATGATGGGGACAGTTGAGTCCGTTAGCATGGTGGACTAGGAGTAAGTAAAAGATACTGAGGTTGATGGGTTAGAGAAGTGGGAGAGGCCATCACTTATCGGTTCTATGAGCTAAGATCATGTGTAGTGTCTGTTCTTTCCAGTGCAATTTCTGCAACGGTCCCTAATTTGGGACCAATGAAATTACGTGAATTTTTCCAATCAGAACGGGTGTTGTGAGCTTGCTTAAAAACGTGCATGGCCGATTATCTCCTGATATTAGCTTGTAATTACCCCAACATATGTAAGCAACTGAGGTGATGGCCGCTTCTTCAACTGTATAATGGCGAATTTCAAATAGGTGGGTCCATTTTCGCGGGATGAACAAAGGAGCACGTAGGGACTGATCCTGTCCTAATGGACCACTGTTGGGAAGAAAAGACAGCAAGTTGAAATATAAATTGCCTTAAACTTACGGAACTAATCAAAGTAACGATTTCTTGTGTTATTCGACCATAGAGTCCTTGTCAAGCATTTGTAAAACATGCGGCATTAAACTGTAAACAGTAATCATCGATTAGACCTGGCAGGAGAAGAAATGCGCACAGAAATGACTTAAACGAGTGCACTTTTGCAGTGCTTCCTACATCAAATGGTCCACATAGCAGATTATTGCTTTAAATTATGAATCAAGGGATATTACGTAGGGACCAGCGGCATGGTAGAGCAGCAAGGAATACTTAAGATACTCGGAGTGAAGTATCTGTAGAACTACCTAAATATGTTTCAGCAAAGAGATTTAGAGGTAGTTAAAACTCAGCTCGCGGGATCCGCATAAAGCACACGGTGTGGTCTGAGAATATTTAGTAATAATTTAAAATATGCCTTCCCAGTGGTATTAACAAACAGGCAATGTAACAAACGAATACTGGAGGATTTGCTAATTATTCATTTTGATGAATTGAGGCCCTTCTAACGGGTTTATGCATCTTAAAGTAAGATGGATAGCTTCCTGTTAGGTTTACTGATACATGTTACAAATTTAGAAATTGAATTTTGGAATGTCGTTAGTAGCCATAAAAGTGGTGCAATAACATGGCAAAAACTAATTTGTCTGATTTGGTAATTAGTTGCATTAATAAGGGCAAAAGGCAAGCTTGTGCATAAAATTTGTCCAATCCACTGATAACTGTGTATAAAACTCATGCATGTAAACGTGCGTTTTAAGAGCGTTAGACATTTTCCTTCATGCATGCGTGCAATGTGTGCTCCGTAAAAGATCAGTTAGGCGATCTGAACATCATCCTGCAGTGACTTTTGCACTGTATTCACAGTTTGAAATGAAAGAACTCAGCTCTATCTGTCTTACCATTTAAACATGATTAAAATAAGAGACATCTACTCACTGATTAAATTCTAAAATAAAAAAACGGGGTATTTAGGGAATTTGATTTTGGACAGTATTCGTTTTTGTCATGCTTGCCATTTATATGTGTGATATATCAGTTAATGCTTCCTTTAAGCCTAGTCAAAATTCACTTTGTTGGCTATGGTAACTTCAAATAAGTGCAGCATCTGACAGACTGCATTTTAGATAAAATGGTTTGCTATGCTATCAAAAGAGAATTTACCGTGAAATTCATGACTGCATAAAAATCGCAGTTGAATTGTAAATGATTGTTTTTTGGCACATTGTGATGCTTTTTTCAAGTTTTTAGCATATTTGTGACAGGATAGGGATTTAACGAGGACACATTGGAGAAAAGTTACCTATCGTCACTTACTAACCCTATTTTATGATGCACGATTTAAGAGCTGTGAAAGAGATTAAGGAGATGAAGAGACTTCTAAACAGCACTTACTTTTTGCAAGGCACAGATCACGCCTTAATGATTGTAGGAAGGTTTTATCTAAAAATGTTTCCTTCTTTTAAGAACTTCCTGCTACTTACTAGCCCTATTTTTAAGCCTATTTGTGCTTTTTCTGTTTTACAGAATGCACACAGTTCCCATTCTGCATTGTTTCAAAGTTGTACAGCTTCTGTTTCTGTCTGCATCCAGTACAAACGCTCAAGCATTTTTGCTAGAGTTGGGTAATAACCATGCTAGTGATTAGTAAGGAGTGTATTTAGGCTCTCACTAATAAGTCGCACTTCTGAATATTCACACGTGTCAGAAGTAAATCACGGAAGAAGCCAACATTCTGTAAAAACTATATTACGTAATGGGGTAAGATGCGCAGAAGGGGGTTTGAACTCCTCTTTTAGTGTATGCTATAAATCACATGCCGACTTCATTAATTTAGTCTTTGCTATCAAATAGAGCACTGAGTCCCCAGTTGTCCGCAGATGTTGTCGAAAATAGGCCAGCCACGAATTCTGCCTAGGAAAAAGTCAGGACATTGTCATGCTCTTCGATAGTCCTTCTAAATACTGGCGTGTTAAGTTAATATAGGAGAAGGATTTCAAAAAGAATGTCTTTTAACACTTGAAGCACTGCACATTGAAAATTAAAGGACAAATTGTTCCTGCTTTTCTTATAAACCCCTACATGTTGGTTGCCAAATTTATGCTGTAAATGGAAAGATAACCGCATATTTCCAAGGGTGTATATTACATTGGTGATGTGTAACGCCAAAAGAAGCGTCTCCATGCACTCATTTCAAAGTTTAGCAAATTATTCATGAATTGGCAGATAATTTTTTTTGGGTAAGAATTAGCGGTTTGACCATAGAATTGCAACGGATAAATTATCACTTTTAAGGCAAAGCATTTCCGATAAATCAGAAAATGTCACTTTAATTACTACCGTGGTACCTCCACATCCTAGTGTAAAGTTCATAGTGCGGATTTGATGCCATTTCGATGGTCAGGCTGGTAAAGCAAATGGCAACGTTCTAAAGACGTCTGGCTGAGGTCAGTTTAATCCCTTTTTCACTCTAATTTTTATTACAAATAAACGTATTTCCAAACCACCTTGGCTTTATTTTACACCATTCCCACGTAACCTCCGTCATGACGAACCCTTGGCGTGCTTTCAACACCTTCACTAATGGCCGACTTTAATACACTAAGCAATGTTTTCAGTCTAGCTTCAGGCGGATGTGATTGATTTACTTAAATAAAATGTTAGCACATAATCAAAACCGTGGAATTAGTAATACATCTTCAACTAAAACCATCGTCTTGGTTCCACGACTTAGTCAGAGCTTGGCTACTTCCACAAATGTTTCACCTAATAGAACTGGACTCAAAATTTTACAATGCCTAGCTAGCCGGCGAATTAAAATAGCAGCAATCGGGTATGTGTTTCAAAAACTTGTTTTAACTTCTTCCGTTATAATGTGCGACCTATGGACCCACCCAACCACCTCTTTTTACTTTAAGAGTGTGCGCTAGCAAATAAGTATTGCACAATGTTTTACATTAGCTATACATTTTACCAGTGAAACATTACAACTGGTATTTACACAACTTCCCTATGGCACAATGTCTCAATTAAGTGGTGGTTAAAATGACTGCTTGACTTGCAATCACTTTTACGATAATCTTGCCATTGCACTCAAATCTATAAGTCAAATCGAATGCAATAAATAAATAAATGCTCAAAGCCATCATAATTTGCAAGTTTATAGCAAGTCTTAAATTTTTTCATAATACAAATGCATGCGATTGACTCCATCAATTGGTTCATTGGCCACAATGCTATTAGCACAGAATGATTAGCAAACTGGTGCTTCACTTTGAATCTCACATTTATTTTGTGCGATTTAATTTTGCTTTCTGGCTTTTTAAGAAATCCTTGAGATCCTTCATTTGAATGATTGAGCAACATGTTAGCTGACACTGAAGTTTAGAGGAAAACAGAGTTCCAAGTGATATCGGCAGAAGA
>NW_020170691.1:7927-12142 GCF_000524195.1 Echinococcus granulosus | reverse complement strand
TGATATCGGCAGAAGATCCAAAAATTAATGTTGCGTTTACGCATATAAAATCTGTTGGTAGAATTGCACATTTAGGTAAAACTGTTTCTGGGGACCATACAAAATAGTTTAGCATTTAGTCATTAAACCTTTATTAATTCGTTTCGATTGGATTAAAATATTTTTACAAAGTGCATATATTTGCTATGAGTTCAGTCATATTAGTTTTTACAATGTTCCAGACAATTTAAACTCATTTTTCACATCTATCTGCATCGTGACCTTTCTGGTGCTCAATTCGCATCCTGTTTGAAATTGCCCCGATGTCAGGTACACGTGGTTGTGAATGATTTGATATTTTGATATTTCAATATACTATGACATGCATTCACATTTAACTCTGTAAATGACCTCATTTATGCAAGTATGCTCAAATGACTCTAAGTGCTTCCAAAACAGCTAAAGAGGTCATCAGAGCAGACTTATGCGCATATCCAGCCGGTTTAAAATATCTCAGTCATTTCGGAAATGTCACATCCTCCATTGGTCCATGAGGCATTCAGTACAAGCTAACGGTCACCAATGGCACCCGTATCTAAATAATATTGCTATAAATCAGGCATTTCTAATTCATAATTCTAGCCAAAACAAAAGCATGGGAAGATTGTGCTTCTAAAATACGTGAGTATTTCCTTAAAACGCTCTTGAACATCTAGACACCTAGGCTACCGGCCAGTCAGGACCAACTAAGGCCATGGTTAAATCGGCGTACAATCATAGTTGTTTGGTTCATAATTATTGTTTATTGAGTTAAAAACATCACCGAGCTCCTTAAGTGCCTAATTGTTAAGCACATAAAAAGATTAAATTCACTAGGAGATGTTAAGCCTTGCATGCAACAAAACCCACTAACCCCTATACATTAAAGCAATTAAAGTTTTGCCCTATACATTAGTTTTATAGATAGCTAAAGCGATTGCGTTGATAAAACACTTCAACCCCTTTAATGTGGAGATGTCACGCAAACTCTAATTCCTTTAGTGCCCAGACCAATCAAATACGTGCATCAAAAAGAGGGCGTTAACACTAACTGCTTTTATAAATTGCACAAAGCATCGCACCTTCTTATTTTCGGGGGATTTCCCTGCAAAAATGATATTCCTTTTCGTCTTTCTGACCATTTTGCCGACCTTCGATATCTACAGTGTAGGAAATGGGGAGCTATCAGATGCTCGCAATGGTCTCACCATCTACACTCTCACCTCTGACCGAGTCTGTACGCCCGAGATGATGCTCTACAACTTCACCCACAGTGTTGCTGCAGCTGTACGCTACGCGCGCTCACTGTTGCCAGTGGAGAGTGACACATACTTCGTCGCTAGTCTAGAGCACCGATGTGTACCTGGCTGCTCGATGCAAGAGGCATCGAGGGCAGGGACGTTATATGAAGTTCTGCAAAATTTACAGGTTGGTTGTGGTAGACCTCAAGATCCCTGCATGTGGTATTGTTATTTATATTCAGGTAACCTGGCAAACCTGTGTTAATAGACCACCGAATCCTCCTGTGTTATCACACTTAATATGGCAGTGCATTAGAATGGCGCCTACTGGTATAGCCTTATACGTGATTGCAAAAATGCATTGAGTTTATTTTTTAGGAAGTATTTGTTCACAGGAAAAAAATTGCATGGTGTCCACCACATTTATTCATAACTTCTCCTTATAGCACTTGGAGAAACAACGTTTTAATAACAAGTGGACTGGAAATGTAGAAGAGACAGCACTCATTTTACCGCCCCTCACTTTAGCCCTCCTTTCAGTGCAAATTATTTTAGTTGTCAATTTTCCAAATGCACTGAAAGCATGATTTCGTGCGCTGTCTTGTGAGATCAAGATTAGAAAATCCTCCTCCCTGGTTAGCCACATTTGATGTTTGTTCTTTTACTTATGACAGTGTAGTGTTTCGTGCAGAAGGCACACTTTTTGAAACAGAGCAATGCCATGTGCGTCTGCTTAGCGAACGGTTAAACCTGAAGGTAATTACCCATCAAATATCAATAGATCAGTCAGTATTCAATCGGGGGCAAATGAGCTACTTTGATCATGTATCAAAATGATTTGATTGTCTTCGAAGCCGTATGTTTGTCAATTTCTCAAGCATGACAAGTGGCATGTGAAAAGGTATTTAGCGCATATTCTTTGAGGTTTTTGCAAGTTGACTTTTGCCTCCCATTTAATGCATCTGTGTACAGTAAACAAACTGTCGCAAAATCACTTACGTAAAGTGCTTTACAGATGGCCAATTCCATGCCGCCCATATTCGCCTTTCCTGTTACTCCAATTATGTATCGTTATTGACACACAATCCCTTGCGATCAGGAAGGTGTAGTCCACCTTAACGTCAACGTAATGAGGCAAAGAAATCACTTACTTCTCGACGGTGCATTACGGTAAAAGTACGTGTATATGCCACTACTTCTCCAATCGTCAAACAGGAGATATGATGAGAATCGCTTTTCAGTTTTACCTGTGGAAAGAGGTTTGAGTGTGTACCATTAAAACAAACAAGTACAGAAAAAATAGGAAGTGAACAAGAAGTCGGTGTGAAGGTAAACGTTAGAATTCACAACTAAGTTTATCACTGCATCATTAATTTAATGCAAATTAATCCATGTTACGTGATAAAAGTATTGTGACCATTTACGTATTCTTGGCGAGATCTTATAAGTTGAAACATAAAATTGGCACAAGATTTAGCAATTTCGACCACTTTGTTTGCACTAAATTTGTTACAATTATTTCTTTGATTGACTTTTGCCCTCGAGTTTGCTAGATAAAGTAATAGAGGCACACGTCATTGCGATCAAAGTAGAGAAAATAAAAAGAATTGCTTTTGCATAAAATCTTCGACAAAGTGTATTTCAAGCACAATGAAATAAAGTTTTCTGATATTCTAGAAAATCGCATCAAAGTCTGCGGGATTCAGTGTATTACTAGGACCTTCATTAGCTAGTGATTGCAATTTAGTGAACGAGTGGATTAACCTCGGAGACCCCAATAATAAGCCAAGAGTTCAACTCTACCAGATTTCCTACTACTGTCAAATATTTTCATCCTCCTCCGTCTTTATCGACCGCCTTGCCGACACCGTTTGCGATTCACTTGCTCCACCCATCGCTGCGGTCTCCGTCGCAGTTCAACGCAAGACCATTCTGCAAGGCATTCTCGTCTATCTCCTCAATAGTGGTTGGAAACACATTGCACTGTTCTACGATATGCTAGCCACCGACCTTGGTATTCCTGAGACGTTGAATTCAATTGCATTAACGATTCCTCTCTCACGAAAAAGAGAAAAAGTGCTTCAACTGCTGACCAGTGTCAGTATTAAATCGACTACAAACTTTACGAATCTAGTAAAGCCACTGGAAGATCAAATAGAAGGTTGACCTTCATTTTTGTTTCCTTGAGCGGATTGTTTCACATATTTACTTACTACAACTTCCTCTTTAGCTGCATTGATACTAGCAAGGCCATCACTAGCGGTGAAATTCGTAGTTGGCATCCAGAACTTGACCAGAATTAAACAAGGGAAGATAGCACTCATTCAGGTGGATCCCATGGATATGTTCACTTACGATGCCTTGCGTGGATGGGGATCGCAGCTGTCTGAAATTAGACCCACATTAGCTGCTGGTCGTTCGCTCATCATTGTAACCGCACTGCCCAAGGGCACTACATACGATAAGGATTCAATAATATATAAGGAGGTATTCCACACCACTTCGCCCTCATTTCACATTTAATCCACACAGAGTGACAATCTCATATTGATATTGTTGACTGTGACACCAACACGGCTAAAGCTTTAAGTGCACCCGCTAAAGCTGATAATTCACTGGGATGTTATCCTAATCAGCAAATACCTACATGTAGAGGAACTAAATACTTGCCAGAACTCAAGCTGTGGAGGAGCGACCCCTTGAAAATCCCAGTCTTAAAAAAGAAGGGGTGAAGCTTTTGTTTAAATTATTGAATTCAACCTTGAGTTTCTAAAATTGCTACTTACTTCCCTTTAATTTGATACCCAGTATTTATCTGTAGGAGAAACAAAAGTCATAAATGCTATCTCCTTTAGCGGTTTCACTTTACTGCAGTTTGGGTTGTACCAGTAAGGTCCCAAGCATAAATGGGAAATTTTTGCGGTTTTGAGGATGAAAAGTCTCTTAATCCACAAAA
>NW_020170691.1:6755-7827 GCF_000524195.1 Echinococcus granulosus | reverse complement strand
CGCCTGATGACTCAACTGCACACAGCTCTCGCTCTTCCTGTAAGGGGGACGGCGTATCCACCATCTCGGTCAAGGCACATGGAACTTTGTGGTGGGTTGTTTTCCCCCCAAGCCATCATGCGATAGACGGTGAAATTAGGCTTGTCAGATTTGTGGCACTGGATCCCTAGTCTAGAAGTATTTTTTAGCTCTTTTATTACTGAGGCTAAGCTGTATATGCTAGATAGCAGTCACATTTGCCTGCAGAGTGGTTGGTTATGCGTAACGACTGCTCTAAATCCACAAAATTTTGCATTGGTCTCACGCATATATATTCCTAAACCTTGTCCATACATACAATATTTTTTGTGCACTGAATGATAACTTTCCTTTTCCGCAGCAAATAAGCCTATCAGTGGCCAGTGGGGCAGCATTGGCAATGCAACTGGTTCAAATCCACCTTCAAAAGGGAGGTGGCCATGTCGACCCTTCCAGTAATCTCTTTCAACCATTGCGTACCTTCTCACACATCCGTGTGCCCACACTGCCTTCCATTACTTTCCAATACCAAATTCAAGATAACGACACTTCACAAGGCATCTTTGCCCTTCTTCTTTTCTCCCTGAAGCCAAACTTTACAGACGTGGCTGATGTTACAGTCAAACCAGAGAGAAATACCGATATCTTCAATCTCATTGATAGCACTCGTTATCCACTGATACTGCCTCAACAAAGGTGTACGATGAATTGGCCAGGGGATGGGATGGGACCTCGACGCGCATGCTGTCTATTTGCACCTCATGATTTTGGTATGTGATGGCAGCAAATGCAATGCGATGTTGAACACTATCTACTCTTCTGTCCAACTCTCTTTTAGAGCCAGTACAAGTCATTCTGCTGATAAATCTATTAGGAACTCTCAATACTGGTCTCATATACTTGGGAATTGTGCATGTCTACAGGTCGGCCATGTTGTACGTCTTCGTGGATGTGATCTATTTAGACGGATATTGCGTAAGACAAAACGCTTTAATTTCCGCAAACTCGTTTTTGTGGGAAGCGAATTTGTTTTTAAGGATGATGATCGAGGAGC
>NW_020170691.1:4332-6655 GCF_000524195.1 Echinococcus granulosus | reverse complement strand
TATAACATATGCCTAAGAGTTTTAAAGTCTCTTTCACTTTGTTTGTTTTGCTCTAGGGCGTTCAAGTCTACGTTAAAGAATTGGGTTTATCTCATATTCTACTGCGTTCAAAGTTAATTGAGTACCTTACAGTACTGCGAGAAATTCAACACGAGAATATCAACGTTTTTATGGGGTGCTGTGTGACGCCGGACTCCTTCAGTCTTGTTTATGAGTACTGCCATCGGGGATGCCTTCAGGTGAAAACACACGACTTCCTCAATTTATTTTGCAAAAATGACCAATTAAATCGTCGATTTCATTCGCGATTAGTCTCAGACTTGCATGACTTTGATAATCTCAACGATTTAGCAATGAGTTTGTGTAAGCTGTAGCACGAAGTGTAAGGTCCTTGACCTGGTGGTGATAGGTATTTAGGGCAGTTAGTCAATCCAGGAACGGCAGAATGTCAAGCGCCTCCGCACAATTAAATAAGAACATCTCTACTGTCCTTTAGGATCTTCATAAACAATCTTTTCCGCAATGATGTGCATAAGTGTTGTGTGTTTCTTTGATGTAAAATACTGGCCCATTCACCTCGCTTTCTATTCTGTTCCATATATGGTCATGTGTTTGTCCAAAACTGATTCAAATGATGGTGACACCCATCAATAGGAGAAATGCTATAAGAGAAATAGGCGAGAGGAGGATGTACACGAGGCAGTGCCTCATTTACTTAGTCTCATCCCTACTCCTCCAGTACACATCTTCCCACAGATCAGCAATTCGATATGCGGTGTAAGGTGATAATGCCCTGGTTTGTCGCTCAATAATGACAATGGGGATTTGATTCCAACCAATGATTGTCCCAGCACTTTCTCAAGAATTTTGCTTTATACTTTACTGAATAGATAGATCTTGCCACAATTCTTTCTAATTATTACAAATGACTACGGAATGTTTACTTCATCATCGAGAACGCAAAATATCACCGAAGGCGATGCATCTTCGCATTTGCTGTTGAGAGACCGAAGCACACACCTTTTCCAAATGATGTACATCAAACCTGGCGAGAGCTGCACTTCTGTGGATTTTATAACACAATTGTGTTTTCACTAAAACCAAAAGAGTTTCATTCACACTTTTTATCAATGTTCAACAAACCCTTCATGCAATTATATTTGACGCACCTTCATCTATGCTGTATGCTGAATGTCGAAGTTGCTTTTCTCCTCATTTCGGCAAAAAGAATTCTTCGATAAGATTGCTTAAACCCACCCTATTGAAGCAAAAGCTTCTCATTAACTTACTCGTTACCGCGCTTCCTTGTATAGGACCTTATCAGCAACAAAAGCTTCACATTTGACTGGGATTTCAAGCTTTCCCTCATGACCGACTTTGTTCGGGTGAGTGCATATTATCCACTGTCGCTTAAAAAATACATCTCATTTCTGATTTGTACAATTGCCTTCAATCGGGTGTTACAAGGGGATGGAATACCTCCACAGCACAAGCCTTAAGGCCCATGGGAGGCTAAAATCAACCAATTGCGTTGTCACTTGCCGATGGGTCTTAAAGATCACCGACTTTGGCATTCCCAAAATCTATAACTTAACAGGCAGCTGTCCCTCAATCAAAACTGAAGGTTAGTTGCAGTCAGCACCTACTGTAATTGCTTTTAATCTCCAGAGAAATTATGGACCTCTCCTGAACTGCTGCGCGATGAGACAGCGGCTTTGTTTGGAACCAAGTCGGGAGATGTCTATGCATTCGCCATAATAATGCATGAAGTCTTCTACCAGACAAAGCCATATGGACTAGAAGATATTGCAGTGGAAGAAATTCTTAAACGGGTCAGGAGTAGAGAAAAGCCTCCTTTTCGTCCACAGGTAATTACTTTTTGCCATCACTAAATGCCGCCAAATTGATCTTGTTGTCATGTGCAGGTAGGGCAAACTGAGCTAATCAGAGCCTTTACATGAAGCAGCCCTATATTTCTAGTAATTCAGCAGTATGCATGTCAGGTTTAAGAATATTCTCAAGTAAAGTCTGCATGCAGTCTCTGTCGAGTTGAATATAAAGGCTAGGATGTTTTTGAAAAAAATGATAAAAATACATCGCATTTGGCATTTGAATCGTCAATGCGGTGTGCAATTATCGAAGAAACTGAAAATCGAGTGACCTAGATGACGTAAATGGAGCACCACTACCTGTCTACACTACACCACCTTTACACCACTAACATGAAAGCTTATTTTAGAAAGCATAAAAGACTTGTATAATTCTGTGTTGAAATATGCCTCTTTTTACAACAGAGTACCCAGTTTCATCTGTTGTCTTTCCA
>NW_020170691.1:0-4232 GCF_000524195.1 Echinococcus granulosus | reverse complement strand
TCCTGATCCTCGGATTAGACATTCACCCCTAGGGTCAGGATCAGTATAATAAGTTATATCGATTAATAAAACTTCCAATTTACTTTTATTTAAGATAAGAAAAGTGCTGTATCTGTGGCAATAGCATAAACCAAGAGGTAGATTTAATTAGTGTTGTTTTTCACCCGTTACCTATTCATTTAAAGGGTGGCTCGGGAATCTACCAAACTACAAATGATGTGGGGTAACTATAACATTAGGAGAATTTTAGCTTTATGTGTCAACAAAATTAGCGGTGGCCATTTTTGAAATGTTATTACATTTGCTGTCAAAAAAAGCACTTAAAAGCATAGGTAAATGCACGCAATCAGACAACCAACTACACACCCAAGAGTAGACAAGTTCACCCTACATTTAGCTGTATTACATTCTCAGGGCAGACCAGTCAGTGCAAAATCTATAAAACGAATATTTTTCGAGGTTTGTAACTTTTAATGCAGCGTCGCATGTTGGCGTTTCTTTTAATTTTGCATTAAAATCATCCCATTTATTAGCTCAAAGTTGCCCTTATCACCGGCTGGGAATCCGTTCTTGCTTTTCCTTCTTAAAATTTGGTGGAGCAATTGCTTCACCATAAGCCCTCCTATCTCCGCGATATTTAGCAGCCATGAGGCAGAAATTTTTTAAAAAATTATGCAAATTGGTTTATGTTACGCCTTTGGCTGATTTATTCACCGATTTGAACGCAGAATACTCTGAGAGCTCCCAGATCCCATTGCTCTGTACCCCTGGAGGTCAGCTGCTGCAATGTTGCATTTGGCTGGTGACAAATCGCGTTAAAGATAAGGTGATTTTGGAACCACCGGCTTGACAATGCTATTACTTTGATTTAACACACTCTTTAGGTGATACTTGCCACACCCTACGAACCGACTGTACCCAAACTGTGCGAGATTTTTTGATTAATGATTCGCCGCCATGCACTGCTTCACATAAAGACTCTTTTTTCTCGAATCGATGCGGTAGCCACCTTCATCTCTTAACGATAGCAAATTCAGGTCAAATGGAATAAAATAGACTTGCGTAAGTGGAACTGTTGGACCACGTGTGCTCTAGTCACCGTAATTGATGTCAAAATTCACGCTTTAACCGCCGTTTAATGCAGTCTACAGCAAGCGCTTCGACTGCAGTATTAATAAAAGATGAGATTTATTTCCGTTAGCCTATAAACAGCAAATTTATTTAACCATCGCCTAAAAAACATCTGAGACTTGAGAGCTGCCGAATAATGCACTGGGTAAAGAGGTCGTCGACCTCTGAGGCAGTGGAGGACATACGTACTGGTAAACATTTGTGGTGGGGCTCCTATCTGAAGAACGTCAATGTCACTAGCGATGCCGGCGATGTTGAAATGTGAATAGGGCAGATGTTTCTTCTTAAAACCCAGACCGTGCTACACAACTGAAAGACAGTTTAATTAATTAGGAAACACAAGAAAATAACTAGGCATCAAAGTCAGTGTATATAGTGAACAACGATTTCCCCACACTAGTGCTCGTTTATAGGAAAGACACCTGCCTGCTTGAATACAATTTAGTAGGACTTATCCTTGCCTGTAAAAGCAGAAGAGGAATTGACCTCATCCAAATCGCTTGCAGCAATCTTGAAGGTGGCGGGAAACTGATGCCCACAAGGGGTTGCACTACTCGGGCGATTGCTGCATTGAAGAAGATCCTCATACTCACTATAACCCTTAACTGCTTCATAGTCATCTTTAAGAATCGTTGACATCTTCATTTATAAAATATCCAGACGTAGTCCTTTCAGAGTTCTTTAAGCCGTTAATAAAACTAGGATATTATGCCATGTTAGATGCTTGATCACTTGGTCTCTCTAGGTCGCTTGCGACACTGCATGCGTGCGGGACCGTTGTCCATGATGGCCTAAGAAAGAAATACAATTTCTACTGCTTATGTTTACAATAAACCAGAATGTAATGAATTGCGCATTTTACGGTGCAGCAACTATATGCGCGAACTATTTAGCTAGTCAGCGTAGCACATAATGAAGGAAAGATTAAAAACTTAGAATCGATGTTTTTATGCGTATTAGGCAACTCAAGAGAACTAATGGTAAAATGAAAACAGATGATAATTTGCTAATGGATAATGGGTGTAAACATTTGAATAACCTGTTCTTTTGCCTCACAGAGCAGGTCGATCATAACCATACACTCTTCAGTGTCGGTGTTGCCCACACGGACGTGCAGACCGGCACGAGAATTGACGATCTCGTCAGTTACGTGACTATCGGAGCCGATGCTATTGCTCACAAGGGCCATTGCACCATGTACCGATAGACCCTGCGGTTTGAGTAGACTGAAGATCCTGAAAAAACCTGCCACTGCTGCGGCCCCGCTCTTGTCCAGGTGCATACCCGCCATCGCGCCGCCCGCATTCAAATCCATTTTACCAGTGCCGCAGGTGATACCCTTGTTGATCAGAAAGAGTGTTGTGTCCATCGGTGAAGCACCCTTGTGAGTCAAGTACACCAACATCTTGTTGTGCAGCTCGACTCTTTAAGTCATTAGGAATGTGTCAATACATTTGGCAACGCACTTTCCTTTATTATCCCTTTCCTACCAAGCTGCGACACGAGGATATTTCTAACTAATCACGTACGTTACTACCTAAAAGCATACAGACTTTTAAACTATTCTTTTACTAAGCTTACGAACCTCACCGCCTATCAGCCTACAATTTCGGTTTACATGGATTTGTGTAATTAAAAATAACATTAAAAATGAAGTCGCATATATATGCAAGACACATTATCAACATGAGTGATACAATTAAGTGGAAGCACATCGGCATTATTGGTGATATCGCACTGAATATTACTTTAATATAGTACCGAGGATGTTACCTGATTACGCTTTGATTTTTAATTTTCCGCGGTTTTAGAATTTGGGTCTGACAAGTTTAAATAGAATTTCTAATCCCCACACAGAGAATTTTGGAATGTAACTGTCAAAATTTGACATTGAAAAAATAAAAGCAGTCCACTCTGTTCACTTGACGTTGTTGATGCATAAACTGTACTGACTATTTTATGTGAGCACCTTAACTCTCAACCAACTTTTCTATTCACCTTTGGAATTGATAAGGTTTGTCGCAAACAATACCATACCAATTTTTTCATAACGTGCATAATGTACAAGCCAGCGATTTTCGTTTATTTGACATTTGTAACCGAAGTTCGGTATAAAAGGCAGTTACAACTGTTCATATGCGAAAGTGCATGAAATGTAAGCAAATATACTAGATTATCCCATAACATGCGCATGGATGTGCCCAAAGTACCTGCTAATAGCTAACCAATAAGTGTAACGTTAGGGGGCTTGAATAAGATAGGAAATGCAATTTGTGCATCAACAGTCGCAAGTGAACGAAGTGGATTGCTTTTATTACTTTACTGTCGTGTTTTAACAGTCACGTTCCCGAAGTCTCCGTACGAAGATGCAGTTTTTCAACTTGGCAGGGTGATATGTTTACGCTCAACATTGCACAGCTTGATTTTCTCGGACATTCTTTTAAGCTTTTTACATAAGTCGATTGTCGGGCATATATTTGGAGAGGCTACCTGTTTATAAACTTGTTTTTGACCTCAAAAATAAACTATGCCGACTTTCATAGCCGATTTGCCAAATTGCAAGGCAACAGATTCGTTGAATTGCTTCCTTGGGAAGTAAATTTTAATCAATGATAGCAGAACATGAACAGCCGGACTTCGGGCAGAATGCAGAGATGGTTAGGGAATACACTCCGATTCGGTTGTTTTTTAGAGCTATGTTAAGTTATTGCAAGATGATTGGTAGACGCATTTAGATTGTGATTCGTCGCTTCGAAAGCAGTGCCGCCGAACAAATATTTTTGGCATGCATGCATAATTGAGCATTCCAACGCAAACGCGTCAACTTTGTCGATAAAAGAGCCAAATGTTAACGTTTTAGGCAAGTTGGACTTTGATATATTCCTCTAGGTTGCTGATAACTACTGCTGCCCTTGTCACTTTTACCTATTTGCATTACGCAGGGCCTGCGCTAGCTAGCACCTTCGGTAATAAGTGTGGTTGTAGTCAGTGACCCGTGATTAAAAACTATCTCTACTTGGCTGATTATGTGTCGCAATAACACGGGCTTCCCTCCACTTATTTGTTTGTTTACCGTGCATTCATTTACGAGCTTGAACTTG
>NW_020170692.1:21309-24845 GCF_000524195.1 Echinococcus granulosus | reverse complement strand
CCTGGAAAAACAAACTTTGATTAGGTCATCCCCTTTGGTAGCGCGATATAGCCATACTTCTAATAAGCGAAATTTCCTTAATTGTATGGTTTCAGTAAGTTTAAAATAAGTGGTTGGAGTGTAGTGAATTGATATTTTGTTTGACTTCATGCTTATCAGTGTAAGAAATATGAACTTTGCTCAGGAGTATAGTTTTTCACATAGCCCTCTGATCCACTCTTCGTCAATAAATAACTATTCTCTGTAATGGAACCGAACTGTAAACTACACATAAGCTCGGTGGGTTGTGAGCAACTGGAGACGCTTCTTCCTTGCAAACATTACTAGCTCGTAAAGAGGTTTGCCTCCATGCCACGTCATTTTTCGAAATCCAAAATGGGAGTTAAAGGTCAAAATATAGTCGAGCTGAGATGGTGCGCTTTATCACAAATTCGTGTTTGGGATATACTGAACTCTAAAGCGTCTCAGATTCGACTCTTGGGAAGATCCGCTTGGACGCCTAACTTTAGGAGCCATCAGTGACCACATGATGTATAGGGCACCTTAAATCCTGAGAGGAAAACAATTGGCCTTGACCCCTTTAAAACTTGATAACCTCATACATTAAATCACTGATTCACCCATACTTCTCAATCCAGGATTACGAAACAGGAATGGGGAGAGAAACAATGAAATGTAAGGGATCGTATGACCTAATAAAGCGAGCTTGCAAATAAATATAAATTCTAAATGATAATTAAGCCCAAATGCACATAATTAAACAAATTATGGCATTTCGTTGGCGCCTATTACGTCCTTGATCCAGCAATCAAACAAGGCCATTCCTCCATATCAACAGAGTAGAACTGAATGATTATGAAGATACTAAGGCTGACTACTCATTCCACTGAGTAAAAAAATCTAGCAAAATTCTTCCTTCTGAGTGCGAATAGATACAAATTCTCGGCAAATAATGCAACCCAGTCGTAATACCATCTACATTGAAGGTGTGTGCTGCTTAGAATTGAATTCCATGCATTTAGCGATATGCCATAAGGTATGACAACATGAGGGAACCAGTGACTAAGCAAAAGTTGGCGGCTGTAAACATTTTAGAATTGTATGGTTAGATCTGCGGTACAATGAGACTAGATTTTCAGCACGAAATCGTCCGCGGACACGGTATGGTCAACTTTCACAAAGAATGGATATCACCATTCCACTAATCGTGATGTTCTTTTGCGACCCATGATATAGCTATCGTAGGTTGGCGCACACAAAGTGTATTATAAAGATCTCCTTTCAAAGTAGTCTGACTGAGTTATAGACGTAGCCAGAACATGAGCCTTACACTCAGAAGATGGTCCACCATAGAGAATATGGAGAAAACATCCATGAAAACCAACAGTGATTACGATTACACCGTAGTTTTAGCTTCACACTGTTGTCGGGAGCTAGATTTTTACTTTTATTTTCTATTTTTACGACCGTGGCTCAAATACTTCCAGACATGACTCAAATCGAATGTGATTCCAAGCAAATACTTGTGTAACTATGCCTGATTATTTGAAGTTATTTATTCACAAGCATATCTTTTGACAGTTTAGCGTGAGCAAATGTAAGTGGAATCAAACGAAGTTCCAGAGACGGGAGCGTGAAAAACGGCAGCCGATGCATGTTGACCAGATTATGATAAATCGGATACAAAGATAAGATTGGATAGACCTGGAAAAACAAACTTTGATTAGGTCATCCCCTTTGGTAGCGCGATATAGCCATACTTCTAATAAGCGAAATTTCCTTAATTGTATGGTTTCAGTAAGTTTAAAATAAGTGGTTGGAGTGTAGTGAATTGATATTTTGTTTGACTTCATGCTTATCAGTGTAAGAAATATGAACTTTGCTCAGGAGTATAGTTTTTCACATAGCCCTCTGATCCACTCTTCGTCAATAAATAACTATTCTCTGTAATGGAACCGAACTGTAAACTACACATAAGCTCGGTGGGTTGTGAGCAACTGGAGACGCTTCTTCCTTGCAAACATTACTAGCTCGTAAAGAGGTTTGCCTCCATGCCACGTCATTTTTCGAAATCCAAAATGGGAGTTAAAGGTCAAAATATAGTCGAGCTGAGATGGTGCGCTTTATCACAAATTCGTGTTTGGGATATACTGAACTCTAAAGCGTCTCAGATTCGACTCTTGGGAAGATCCGCTTGGACGCCTAACTTTAGGAGCCATCAGTGACCACATGATGTATAGGGCACCTTAAATCCTGAGAGGAAAACAATTGGCCTTGACCCCTTTAAAACTTGATAACCTCATACATTAAATCACTGATTCACCCATACTTCTCAATCCAGGATTACGAAACAGGAATGGGGAGAGAAACAATGAAATGTAAGGGATCGTATGACCTAATAAAGCGAGCTTGCAAATAAATATAAATTCTAAATGATAATTAAGCCCAAATGCACATAATTAAACAAATTATGGCATTTCGTTGGCGCCTATTACGTCCTTGATCCAGCAATCAAACAAGGCCATTCCTCCATATCAACAGAGTAGAACTGAATGATTATGAAGATACTAAGGCTGACTACTCATTCCACTGAGTAAAAAAATCTAGCAAAATTCTTCCTTCTGAGTGCGAATAGATACAAATTCTCGGCAAATAATGCAACCCAGTCGTAATACCATCTACATTGAAGGTGTGTGCTGCTTAGAATTGAATTCCATGCATTTAGCGATATGCCATAAGGTATGACAACATGAGGGAACCAGTGACTAAGCAAAAGTTGGCGGCTGTAAACATTTTAGAATTGTATGGTTAGATCTGCGGTACAATGAGACTAGATTTTCAGCACGAAATCGTCCGCGGACACGGTATGGTCAACTTTCACAAAGAATGGATATCACCATTCCACTAATCGTGATGTTCTTTTGCGACCCATGATATAGCTATCGTAGGTTGGCGCACACAAAGTGTATTATAAAGATCTCCTTTCAAAGTAGTCTGACTGAGTTATAGACGTAGCCAGAACATGAGCCTTACACTCAGAAGATGGTCCACCATAGAGAATATGGAGAAAACATCCATGAAAACCAACAGTGATTACGATTACACCGTAGTTTTAGCTTCACACTGTTGTCGGGAGCTAGATTTTTACTTTTATTTTCTATTTTTACGACCGTGGCTCAAATACTTCCAGACATGACTCAAATCGAATGTGATTCCAAGCAAATACTTGTGTAACTATGCCTGATTATTTGAAGTTATTTATTCACAAGCATATCTTTTGACAGTTTAGCGTGAGCAAATGTAAGTGGAATCAAACGAAGTTCCAGAGACGGGAGCGTGAAAAACGGCAGCCGATGCATGTTGACCAGATTATGATAAATCGGATACAAAGATAAGATTGGATAGACTTGGCGTTTATTTCTTCTACACAAATAATTAATTATTTGCCAAAATGAATGCCTCCTTCTGATATGGGCATAATCAGTCTGATAGGTCTTCACTTAATTTGACCAGATAAAGTTCATCTCACCGATTTG
>NW_020170692.1:19662-21209 GCF_000524195.1 Echinococcus granulosus | reverse complement strand
TGCCCATTTACACACTATGACCTATGAATTTTGTGCTGAAATTACAATTAGTATTCTTGTCATTTCAAAACTGAATTTCTTATTCACTCTTATGATAAAATGTCGGAAATTTTCACATAATAGCGCATTTAATTAAATGAAAATTCTTGCAAGTGGATAGTGTTTGCGATAAATGGTGGCAAAGAATAAAAAAAAGGAGGCGAAATGCTTAGCACCGTTTACCCTACGTCATCCGTGTCTTTCCCTCTATTTGTAACGCCGGATCACGCCATGTTGCATTCAAAGGCAAACTTCTTTTGCCTTCCACCATGGGGTTTTAGAACGACTTTAATCCAAAAAATAGTAAATGACGACCATTTATTGGCCTAGAACTTTGTAAGAGTATTCGTGATTGTTTGAGGACTTTTGGCCACATCGCGTAAGTTAGGTGATAAGGGAGCACGGTAGGCGATTTGCACTAGCATATGTTTGATCACGCAGTAGCCACCTTGCTACAAAAGAAGTCTAGCTGTTTGAGGATAGCAACGTCAAGAAAATCTTTAAAGCGAGCATATAGACTTAGCAAAACCACAACAGCTGCTCAGACTCAATCAATAGGCATTGCTTTGGAAAGGACATTGTAAACGAGACATTATAAAAGGTGAGATGAGGTGTCTTTCTGTCAGATCATACAGCAGGCACCGATGCGTTAAGTCTTATGCAGAGATGGAGAAAGGGATGGATGAATGCAAAGACTCAAATCTATGCAAGGGTTCTTTTTGATTAAGAGAAGATTGGATAATCCGAAATCCATTGGGTTCCTAATGCTCCTTTCAACTACCCACCACCCCATTTCTACCCTATCACCTGCCTTCCGATTTTCATACTTGTCACCCTCTGTTTATATCAGTATAAGCAAATGAAAACTTATTTATGATAATTGGCGTGCTCACTGGATTGAGCTGACTGCCAAATTTCAGTCATATAATTTTTGAACACTTTTCTACTTCCTACTTGATAAACATGGCTCTATAATAATTCGGGCAAATGCTGCCCTACGAGTATAAACTGCCCACTGAACAAGCTCAACTTCTAACTCTCTTTTTCGCAATCGAGTGTGACCATAAAAGTTTACGTTCAGGTGAGTTTACATAAAAATTTCGATTGTCCAGGCATTGTAAACTGTGCATCGAATCGCAAGTTGGACCTGCTATGTTCACTTTTCCCGTAGTTATGACAACCACAATAGTCACGAATTCTGTCACCATGGTCATGTAACCAACGACATGACCATGCAGGTCATGCAGTGCAGGTAACACTAAAGAAAACAAGGTACAGGCCTAGCCCCAAAGCATTAAGTGGCGTCAATACCGTGTGCAAGTGATCCTTAAACCATAGCATCATCTTTTCACTGTCACCCAAAAAGGTGTCATCTTCTCCAGTTCACAGCAATTGTTTAGGTGTAAAGAGGCGTCTCAGGAGATGAGAAGCAGAAGCAGGAGAAGGTGAAGTGGACAGAGGCATTGCTACTATTTCATATATCATGTATTTACAGGTATGTGGATTCC